>NC_143001.1:8112053-8412500 GCF_061535395.1 Colias eurytheme
GTTTACACTAAAAAAGAGTGTTCTCAACAAATTAATTAACAAAAATCTCAATGGCACGTGTTTTCTCCGACACAACAAAGATCGAAAAACCAGGCCAACTGTTTTTTAACTAGTTTAAATAACAAAAATGACATCAAAAATATCATGAACGTTAAAAATAGTGTTTTTTCTTAATATTTGTGTGTATGTATTATCTTACAAGTGCAATGTATGATACATAAAGACATTTTAAGTTTGAAAAATCAGATGTTTTGCGCGAAGTGACAGTAGTACCCACCTCAACGCTTCGCTTATGAGGCGTGCAATCAACGCTTCGCTTATGAGGCGTGCAATATAGATTAAAAAATAAATTAGATAAACTCATGAAATTATAGTATTGTACAGATCACCGATATATGTAAGTAACACCAATAAGTGTACAATTAAGATTAAATTAAATCTATCCGTTTAGAGCGAGCGGGTCAAAATCGGGTCAAACATACATACAGTCATACAGGTAAAGCTAATAAGCGTGTTAAAAATGTTAATTTGTGACTTCGGTAAAATAATTATGGACGAAAAAAAAACATACAGATATTTTTTATTCAATTTAAACTTTGCGGTTTAGCCGTAAAAAATGGACACACTCCCTATCTATCTGGTCATTGATACCTATTTGAATATTTTTCAATTTTTTTAACTCATTCTATTTAATTAGTTTATTTTCTAATTTTAATAATAAAGTATCTATGCTGGCTCCTGACTCCTACCAAAAAAATGTGTGCGTGTACTAGTGTACACACGTAAGAAGTGAATCTTCTTTATGACCTTATTTTTTAAAAAATAATTTACTATATACCTATGCAATTTTACAGAAACACGTCAATCACGCGTGGTAGGGATAAAAACAAGATGGCGCGTAACGGAAAAATGTCACGCGTAACGAAAAAATGTTACACTAAATTTTTTTCCAACCCCGATAAAGAAGTTTCACTTCAATAATAACGAGTACTTTCTACTTAAACAATTTAGTAAACATTAAAATTACGCAAATGAAATATAACATAAAACAGATAATCGTGTTACAACGACTGCGACGTGTGTAATTGACTCTTAGATATAATTAATAGCTGGCTTTTATCAGCACCGGTGTATTAAAATCAAGTTATTCCAGTACTGGTTGGTATTTATAATCTTTTAATAACAATGGTTTATTGTTAGGGTTCCGTAAATCCTATCAAAGGACTGCTTTTTGTCTGTCTGTATGTAGAATCAATATAGGAAGATATACAACGTGTACATTATTGTAATTAACAATAAATTGTCCTAAAATTTTAAAACTATGGAAACCTAAATGATATGAACTTGAATCGATTTGTACAGGAGACGTGTTTTCTTTTAGTGTAATCCAGATGTTTTATGACGTTTTTCATATTTCCGTATCTTCTTTATTGTATATCAACGAAAATGACACCTAATTAAACTGGGCGAAGCAAGGGCGAAAAAGAATGCAATACAATACAATTGTATTGTACTTATAACCTTTTTTAAATATAATTTTGTGTAGATAAATTTAACAGTTAACTTATTATGGTTAGGGAGCCAGGTGCAAATTTGGTTAACTATTTCCTCTCAAGAGATAATTCGTCAGACGCATGAGAGTATAGTATTATAAAGCCTCGTGAACGTCAGCTGGCGCTCGGTTGGGGGGGGTGAGCCGTTGTAGCCTCCCACGCACATAGGAAAAAAAATACATTCATTCATTCATTTCCTCTCAGCTAAAAATTTGTCAAATTGTAGCTAACCCAATATCTCAACGAAAAAAAATAGTCAGCTGGTTACAACATGGTGTATTATACGTCAGCTGGTGTCTCGAACATGAAAGTTAAATTTAAAGAAAAATTTATTTTCCGTTATTTCCTCTCAAACAAAAATTTACCTGATGATAGCTTATATGTAACTGTGGATAAATATATATGTCAGCTGGCTGTATCTTGGTGGAAAAACCGTCAGCTGATACGGGAGGCTACAACTGCTCTTCCCCCCAACCGAGCTCCAGCTGACGTTCACGAGGCTTCATAATACTATACTTTGATGCATTTTACTAATTACCGCTTGAGAGGAACTTGGTCATAAAATCTGCTGCTGGCTCCCGGACCATTATGTATTTGTATACGTAGTATATTATTATTAGTCTGTGGTATTATCTTTATTAATCCTTCCTGTTCTGTACTATTTATATTATGCAGGTACATCATTTAATTACAATATTTATTACATGCAAGTTTATAAATTATTAGGTACCTACTTATGTATTTACATGAATACATAATTAATATTGGAAAATCACAAACATATTCTATTATTGGTTTTAAATATACAGTTCCATGACCATCGATGACCGGATGGTCGAATATAAAAAGCAAGTAAAGCCTGTATTATAAACGATATATACAAATATAAAAAAATATGTTACCTAGCTGTATTACAAAACATGTCTATTAAGATCTAAAAATAAAAACACAAGTAAAATTATAACAAGCGACTCCACTCATTTCTTACGCCTAAAAATAGTATCATAGCACATATTATAATCTAAATTGGCCTTGTCTTACAAATGGCTAGGTTACCTAGGTTAAATCTGACAGGCGGGGCACAATAAATAAATGTCAGTCATTGGTCAAAAGTGACCTCTCGTGTCAAAGTTAGTCCAATCAAAAGCATTGGAGTGACGCTAAGGTTAAGTATTTGTACCTAGAAACTTAAGTTGTAACTAAGTAACTTTTACATAGATATAATTGGTGTAAGAGGAAATGTTTTGTACATTTAAGTGCTCGAATGGTTTTGATGAAATTTCCATTTTGAAGTAGAAGAAAGAACACAACTTGGAAACGTTACAAAAATAAAAAGACTTCATTTAATATGTACGTACCTAATATAGAAACGGTGTTTTAGTCATTGAGATAATATTAATAGGAGACGACACCGCCTACATCACTTATGTTCCACTCAACATACGTCATGTGACGTATGTTGAGCGGTATTTTTTAATGGTTTTAAAGTGAAACGCATCAAACATGCCTTCGTGTGTGTTACGATATTGCACAAATAATACAAATAATACGGAAAAGTGCAAAGGAATAACTTTCATCGTTAAGTACCTAACTAAATAATAATTTTTAAAACTTAGTTAGAGCAAAAAAATGGCGCACAGATTTTGTTCGTGGTGTCTCCTCCATACGTAGTAATATTATCTCAATGGTTTTAGTAGTGGTTATTTGTACTGAAACGTATATTTTTTATTTCCATGTGTAGGTACATCGAAAAATATCACTTAGTAAATCCTGTAAATGTCGAATAGTTTATGGTATCTATATTTACACATTTTAGTCAAAATTTCTCAATACTTTTTGTAATCCTTTCCCTATCAAATAATTAATATCTAATACAGTAGGTAACTACAAGACCACATAAAAATAAATTTTAAAACAACACCATAACAGTCAAAGAAAACCGCAGGTGTGTCAATTATAATAACAAAACGTAATATAATCCATGTATAATATGATCTAAACTTGATCTAAATAACACTTGATCAAAAGCAATCATGTACACTTTACATCGTGGGTGATAGTTGTCAGACAAGTCGCGCAACAAGTTGCGTGGGTGCGCGACATCGCAACATATTGTAGATTATTAATCCTATTTAAATTGATCGTTTATTAAATGCCAATTTATGACATACTAGCATTCGTCGCAGCTTCGTCTGCGTAGTCAAAGGAAATTCCCATGGAAATGAGAAAGTAGTCTATGTGAGTCTTTAGACTCCGAACTATCTCTAGGCATAAACATCACAAGATTGATCAATTGCGACATGAAAAAAAGACAAACAATTACACTTTCCCAATTTTATAATAGCTGGGTAAGTATGGATTTGTAAATACTAGGTATCTTTCTTTACTTTGACTGACCGGTTGGCTAGGTTGGTAGTGGCCCTGCCTTCCAAGCCAGAGGTCGTGGGTTCGATTCCCACCCGGGGCAATTATTTGTGTGATGAACATAGATGTTTATTAACATAGATATTTAATATTATTATATGGTATCATGTACGTATATAAAAATTATAGTCATCTAAGTATATTATATTGTGTAAGTAATTTGTATGATTTATATAGATATTAATAATGAATAATATAATTGTATATATTCGAGTGCAGTATATTTATCCATATGTATCTTTATTTAATATATCTATCTGTTAATATATTTTAATTATTAATTTTATTTTATTTATTTATTATTTTTGTTTTTTTTTTATCCTTGCCATTCTTTCTACCACCTACCATTGTCATTTAATAAGCTTGTTACCTTTTGCACAGGTTGCCTGGAAGAGATCACTTCTAAGTGATAAGGCCGCCTAATAAACTATACTGTTTTTTTTTTGTTCTGTATATTAGCAATAAGTTTTCTATGTATAGTTTTATTGAAGAGTAAATAAATAAATAAATAGATGTTTGCTCTGTGCCTGAGTGATGATTATCTATGTAAGTATTTATTTAAAAATTATATAGGTAATTATGTATGTATAACAGCCATCTGGTTTCCATAACACAAGCGAAAGCTTAGTATGGGATCAGATTGGTGTGCTGTATGTGAAAATTGTCCTGAAATATTTATTTATTTCTTTCTTTCTTTCTTAAATACGTACGAAACTACCCACTGCACTTATAAAATACCTATTGTTTTATTAGATTACTAGTATCAAATATGTTCTTTCTTGCTCATATCCCACAAAAGTGACTGTACCTTTTACACTTTAAAGGGCATCTAACTTTAAATTAGTGAACATACACATTACACAATGTAAGCTACATCTATACCATAGTAGATATTATATGTATATAACTCCAATGTCTATACTGAGCTAACAAGCCGCAAGTTCCATAAAAAGTAAATAAAGCATCTATCACTGTTGGTTAGAGCTTTTTGTAAAGGTGTTTACACATTGGAGTGGAATGGACACAAAGTGATTTTTTACAATAAATGATAGGTATTTTTTAGTAGTTATCATTTGAAGTAGAAATTTAGAATGTGACGAATACTCTTTCTTATTATGTATTAGGCACTTCCGTTTTTTTTTAAAACACTAAGCCTAAAATAATTAATCGTCCACATTATAAGAAACACTAGGCACGTAACCTAAAAGTTTAATTTATTTACTTACTTTCCTTTTTAACAACGTTCACGTTTACCCTGTGTTTCTCTGTGTAACAGATACATATCTATACTAATATTATAAAGAGGAAAGGTTTGTAATTATGTATATGTATGTATGTATGGTTTTCACGCATAAACTACTGGACCGATTTCAAAAATTCTTTCACCATTAGAAAGTTGCATCTTCACTGAGCAACACAGGTTTTATCCCGGAAATCCCACGGGTACGGGAACTATGCGGGTTTTTCTTTGAAAACGCGGGCAAGGCCGCAGGCGGAAAGCTAGTTTCCTATACATAAAAAAAATCTATTTGAACCCGCGTCTTTATTAAAAATTTATATTAAATAAACATTTGAATGCTAAAACCACAGGCTAAAACTATTCCTTCATTCATCCAGTTATTCGCGAATGATATCTCGTACCCATGTGGCGCTACCATTCCAACGGCACCGACATATTTGCGGCCAGCTTGTTACCGGCGCTCATTAGTCGATAATTGCATTTTATTAAACCAAAGGAAACTAATAAATCTAGATATCCACTCATTATATTCTCCTATTATGTTATTACGAGTGTGACGGCCTTTTTTACAATTAAACAGATGTTAAAATAATGTATTGTATGTATTTTGACGAGCTATATGTCATTATTATTGTCGTAAAATATAATGACTTTCAATTGAGTAATAAGAATTTCATAGAAGAGTAATAAGTGAAGTTAATGGGTGGTTTTAATTTCTACTTGTACTTAAAGAAGATATTGCTCTTATCCTTTTTTTGTGACGAATTAAATTTTCATTAATATTTTTTTAATCTAATCAGTTTTAAATTGACAATGCATTATGTGCAATTGAATATTATTATTATTAAATACAATGAAGACCTTTAAATAGATTGTATTTGATAAAATCCTATTGTTCTTTGCTAAAGTGACATTTCACGTTGATATGAATATTTATATTTTGGTAATTGATATTAATAATGTTATAATGACTGATGATGTTGCTTTTATAACATTATTAGTCTCAATTTATAAATAATTTATAATGTCAAAAAAGGGCGTGTGTGCTGAGGACACATGTCTGAAGTGAAACTTCTTTGGCAAGATTCAAAGATACCATGATTATAATATTTGCCATGACACCTACTTGAAATTTTACTCTCAACGTGCATAAAGAAGTTTTACTTCAATAATTCTAATTTGTTTAGTGTATATTTTAAATTCAAAATAAAAATGCTGTGTTCCACTTCCAATCAATCTGTATACTTGTACAGTGTGACTAACACTTTATACATTATGAATATACTTATAGTTTTTTTTATAGATAATTAAATTATAGTGAGCGTGCTCAAAATATTTGTACACTCAAGTGCCGTCAGCTAGTGAAGGCCCGATCACGATTTGATGGGACTATACACACTTCATAACCTTATTTTTTCATACTTAATTCATTCAGTATGAATACTTTATGTTTATACATATAGAAATCATACTTTTCCCGTCTGAGACCTGAGTACGTGGATATTTTTTTACTATAGCTAAATACTTATCTACGAACACATGAGTTCAAAATTACATACGATGTAACACGACACATTATTTATTGAATAAAAAAGAAATATATAAAAAAAGAAATACTTAAGTATATTAATTTTTGACACGTTGTAGGTACACGTTGTACCTATTGACTATCTAAATTTTTACCTAACTACAAAGTTAATAAATTTAACCAGATAGTTTAAAATTAATTAATTACTACCTACATGAAAAATTCCATTATTTATAGTCGCACAATTTCATACATATACCAGTCATTACCTATACCAAAAAAATCCGCACCAATCCTCACGATTCCTTGCGTACAAGTGTACTTAATCCCAAATCAAAAGCACAAGTATCGTATTAAATATTCGAGAGATTATGCTAATGCAGTTTTCGGCGGAGGCTTTGAAGGCTATATCTGTGTTATCTTTATGTAATTATGTGGAACGAATGTACAAGGCGAAATTATCATTTGATTAATTCTCTGAAAATAATTTACGTCGGATTAAGAACAGGATTTATTAATATTCATTATAATCCTGTGTAAGTGTCTGTCTGTTTTCTAGACTGATGATAGAATTGCTTGTTGGATTGTTAATTTTATATGCAAAAAACTTAGACACTTTCAAAAGAATATTGAATAATAATTAGTAATCATGATTACTATAATATTAGACTTTGATTATATTAAAACTTAAGTAAGCTATAGCATGATACAGTTTCCAAGATAAATATCTATTTAAATGGTATTATAAAGTACCTATATGTACCTAGATATAATATATTTGCATAATACAAAATACTGCTAAAAATATTTTACTAATTTTCTGTATCATAGAGTTAGAGAGGTTTTCGAAGTTCATATGAAACAAAATGAGTTTGAATTTTACACAGATCTAGTACCAGGAATTTTAGTATGACAACAATGTAACCACACACTACAAAACCAGATTTGTTGATAGATAAGAAGTAAACGGCATTTCACAGCTACTGGTATATCGCTATACTGTGGCTATACCTACATTTATTCTATAGCTATATACCACACAGAGCAGTGAGATTGAAATCTTTGTTGATGATATGAATCGTAACATAAACTTGCAAATATTTATTGTTAAACATATTATTTATTTCTAAATAAGCAGCAGAATAATAGGTTTATTTTCAATATTTTTTATACAACATTAGCTTCCCGCCCGCGGCTACGCCCTCTTTGTTTAAAAGTTAAAACCGAATAAACGATATACCAAAACCTTCCTCTTGAATCACTCTATCTATTAAATAGCCTCATCAAAATCTGTTGTGTAATTTTAAAGATCTAAGCATACATACACAGACGACGGAAAGCGACTTTGTTTTATACCTTGCATATGTACCTAGTGATCTTAGAATACATATATCTATTATCTATATAACAAATGTATATTCTAACTTTGTCTAAGTGATGAGAAAAGAAACTTTAGTCTGTACAAGCTGCAAGAATGAAGAATTAACGGAAGGTGTTGGCATGTGATGGTGTGATAAGCTCGCATCCGTCATGCCTGGAAGTTCTCCGTTTTTGTGACGACGACGAATATCTCAGGTAAGTAAGTACCTTTAAGTATGTCACAGTCATCTGGTTGAATCTGCTATTTGCTTGAATGACTAGTTAATAGTCATTCAAGCAAATAGCAGGTTCAACCAGATGACGTCGACCTTACAACTTGCGAGCCAAAATAATATTTTGACTCGCTTGTTGCTGTCAAAAGTGATTGTCGAGAAAAGCCTGACTATGTGAAATAAACTTAAAATTAACATGAAAGTCATAAATCATAACTTTTTATCTCGTCAGTTGAATACAATTTGTCCCCATATCAATTTGTTTTTTTTTTACAATAATCATAGTTCTACAACAACTAATCTAAGCAGTGATCCGTCTTTTACTTCTTTTTACAACAAATAATATTTTAAACAGATGTAGGTGTTACAATAACAAAATAAGCTAAAGTCCGGATGCTAACTAGCTCATTCGTTCGTTTCGTTTTCGTTTCATTCATTGTATCCGGATTCATTCATTCGTTCGTGATTCATTGTATCCGGATAAAATTTGGCACATATATATTATCTATATCTATATAGTATCTACATATCTCAATATCGTAATAAAATTTGACTAACATAAACTCAAAAAAAAAGTTTAATTCCTCTATTTATATCTGACAAAAGCACAAGTAGGTATAGTCAACTCATCTAATTCTGTGACAAAACAGAATATGAAAAAAAAAACAGGTAAAACTTTATAAATTTTATTTTTATTTTTAATAGGAACATTAATCAATCTTCTATTTATCATATGAGCAAGTGTAATCTTAACACATATGAATTAACTCAGCGTAAAATGAGCGCGAATCAAACCGCGATGACTTGTCTAATTCTGTGACAATCACTATAATTCGGTGATAGTACTTCTCTAATTCTGTTATAACCGAATTAAGTGAGTATTTATTATTTTTTAACACAAAAGTAAAAAAAAATACAATTAATAAAAAATATTAACATATTAAAAGTAATAATTATGTATTTATTAATCAACGAGAAACTATTAAAAGAGGGGAACAATAAAAAACAATATTGGACTTTATAATTGTTTGTGTGTACAGACTCATTTTTGACTGCAGAATACATTGAATTGCGGATGTCAGGGTTGTTTCATTATATTTTCTATTTTTATTTTTGTCTTCCTCCATGCTGTCTAAAATAAAAAAAATAACTCACTTAATTATGTGATAAAAACATAACGAACTTTTTTAAAATGCTTCAAAGCGATCCTACTTTTTTATCTGAGTAAAAATAAATATTTTCTGACTTAAACTACTAACGTATACGTACTGAAGACAATTATTAATACACGAATTGAAAATAATAAAAGTTTGCTTGGTTAATTCGGTGACACTGTTTTGAGTTGCAATCTTGAGAATCGTTAACTTTTTGAACCCAGGAAATAAGGTTTTATGCAAAAACAAACGAAAAATTACTAAAACCTTTATCGGTATCAACAAGAATATGTTTTTAACAATTAATTGTCAAAGTATCATGGACCTAGACTCACTTTTTCTATTTAAAATTAATTAAATAATGACGGCATAGCCGCACGCTACCGGTGAAACGTCAAACATGGCGGGCGCAGTGACAAATCCCGTGATTGTTACTATTTCACTCGCACGATCTTAACAAAAATTTGTACACGAAAAGAAGCTTAATTACTATACCATAGCGTTAATTTTAATGTATTGGATTTTACTCCTATAACGCTGTAAAAGAGTCCAAACGTTGTATCTCCGAATTAAGTGAGTCACATAATTAGGTGAGTTTACCCTATAGTAAAATGTAATATTTTCATGCAATAAATTCAAGAAAATTAAATTTGAAATATTTTTGCAACGTATATTAACAGTATTACAATTTTTAGGGATTGTTATACATGGTAAATGGTAATACTGTGGTATTGTATCCCTCATAAGCGGAGCGTTGAGGCTCTACTCTCGCATTACAGAAATCAAATGACTTTCCTTTCTCATAGCCATAGTTAAATACTTATTTTCTTTAAAGGCTCTGGATATTTAAATACTAAAGCATATAAAGAACTGTCACATGTTCTCAACAACATGCCTGCATCAATCATACCTATTTTAGTTCAGCAAAAAGACGGTTAGCATATTATCTAAATTAGCATAGTATGTTAATCGCTTGTACGGTCAGACGCGTAGTTTTTATTATTCACTTCTATGGAAATCGTTGTAAATAGCTAGATGACACCGCCATCTGTTGGGGAATGTTGTTGTTTTTAAACTAGCTTTGGAAATTTAGATGTTTTTTGTATGATCGTCTTAGTCCCTATTAATTAGAAAACTTAGATTGTAAATTATGAGCTACTTACTATGGAAAATTATGAAAATCGATTGATCAGTTGTTAGATAGAGATAGAGATAGACAAATTTTCAAATCACTTTTTAATCCGTTCATTCAGTATGTAGATAGAAGGTATACTACCTATATTGTCTTAATCATACCTTATATGATCCAAAAACTAAACAACAAACTTCATAACTGTATATTCAATCTAAACTAAATTAACTTATTAATTCAACATTCAATTGGTGTTTTAATCACACATTACTAAAGATATTAAAAAGAACAGATAAAATAAAATAATAATTATTTTTGTCTCAAATACCTATCAGAGAGGGCCTATGAGAAACATAAGGCTGACATACCACAAGCTCTTTTTAAATGTCTATATTTACAATATTAAGAACACGAAGCAAATACACCTTTAACTCTTTAATTATAAAGCCGATAATCCTGATTGCATCTCATCCACATATTTCAGGTAATCAACAAACACTAAAACAAGGCAAAACATATAGCACAGGAATACCTTTTAAGAACAACTCGAATCTTCAGAAAAACAACGTTAATCACGTGACCATATAGAATTGTTTTTAACTGTGGCTAGTAAAATAGCGGTTAATAACTGCTAAGCGGAAGCGATATAAATTTTACCACGAATTGAATGAATAAATCCATTATTTTCGAAAATTTCATACAATACGTTAGCGCAGCATAAAAATCT
Organism: Colias eurytheme; assembly: GCF_061535395.1. Classification (NCBI taxonomy): domain Eukaryota; kingdom Metazoa; phylum Arthropoda; class Insecta; order Lepidoptera; family Pieridae; genus Colias; species Colias eurytheme. The sequence continues at coordinate 8,123,404 of NC_143001.1, forward strand.
ATTACTTGCATAGAATAAATGAAGAAATGAATCGCCAAATGTGTTGATGTGTAAAATTCGAAAAAGTTAAGTTTTAATTAAGGCACAAGCACAAGTAAGGTTCTTATGGAGAGAAAACACGAAACTGGGCTTCAAACTTACATTCATGCGTAACATACCAATTAAAAATATAATTATCTTATTTCAAGTCTATCGCATAAAACTTATCAAAGAACGAACACACGTAAGCTTAAAATCGCGCTTTTAATGGCGTCTTTAATGTCATCTAAGAGAGCAGATTTGCGGTGAAATTTTTTATCAGTTTGATTGACGTTTCCTCCATACCTCATACCCCCTGTGGTCTAGTTCTCAACCAAAAACGGGATTAATTTTATGTCCAAAACCTCACAAACATTCATTTAATTTATAATGCAGATTTTGGTCTTACTTTTCTTTGGTCGTTGCATAATTTTGCAGTTAAGTTTTATGTTCAATGTTGCGTGTTTTTATTGTACACTGGTAGTTTATTTATATTTTATGCAGTTTGGAATTAATTATTCAAGTCGATTTCTGAAAAATCTGTTTCAATTTTCTTAATAAGCTATATGTGATTTAAAAACAATAAGTATTATGTGCTAAGAAAAATAGATTTACATTTTGCAGGAATAAATCATATTTATTCTCAACCGCAGACAACGTCAGGCATATCGCATAGTATGTTATAAAAACTTCCAATCATTATGTCGTACCCAAGGATAGTCCTAACAAATAAATGTTTAATGCACTTGAAATATAGCCTATCTCAAGATCTAGTTTTGTAGGCCGTTACTCAGCGCTTGATAGGCATCTGAATGGTGCGCACTGACAGACAGACGTTGTTAGCGCTAATAGAAGCACTAAGTCAAAGCTAACATATGCTTCGCTTGTGTTAGTTAGGGCTTGACCGTTATTACTTGCATTTTCATAGGACTTTGTTAAAACAATGGCGAAACTTAATTAGGGTCATGTATTAAAGATAGATTGAAGCCTTGTTGATGACTTGTACTTGCAGCCTTTTTGGCCAGAGGTCTTTGGGAAAAGGACCCTCCCTTTTGGACAATGCGTAGTGCAAAACTTAATTAATTCCATTGTTTATCGAACCGCTTTAAGTGGCGAGTTCTTCTTTTGAGAGAAAGTGGTGTAAGGTTGGGTCGCCTAAGATCGGATGTGACATAAGATCGGATGCATGGAATAACTCGCAAACTAGGCAATATTCTCTACTGCTACCAACACTACTAGATCCGCCATTTTGTTCTGCCCCTCTCTTCACTCTGCGGCCGGCCAGCGACCAGACGGGACGTGTACACAGGTGATTCAGCAGAAAAGGTGTATTTTGTGGCGAAAATCGTCGATCCGATCTTACCTACAAAATTTTGATGGCTCATTGTGGAGAGTACTTTCATTGAAATAATGTAATTAATTATTTTGGGGCAGAATTAGCGAATCCTCTTTCCATCTGTATACTTTGAATACGCCTAGGACGTTCACAACCCAAGATCCGATCTTCCCTCCCAATGCCGAAGATCGGACCGAAGTTTAGCTCTTGACTGCGCCTTATGCAATAATGCGCAATAATTATTAACTTTTAATATATTTAACTATCCAATGACGCTATGACTATCAGACCTTAGGTACATTTTCATTATTTAGTCCTAGAACACGGAGGATAAAAGTTTGAGAAACTTAATTAGGATGAGGAGGGAAGACCGGACTAAAAAAACGCAATAAAAAAAAAACTTCTTTGTCAAATTTTTTGAGGAATTTCCTGACTCAATCATTGATGCTCAATGTATGGACGTAAGTCCGGATGTTTTCCTAATGTTAACATTATTATTAAACGCATAGAAGTGAAGATACTACATAGTCCGATCTTCGGCCGAACTGTTATTTTCTTCACTATGGTAAGTCGAAAAAAGTCTGCTTTTTAGGCTCTAAATTTGCTTAGATAGATAGCATCTACGCAAACCAAAAAATTAGGGGTTAAACAATATTTCTTTGTCATCAATTTACAGTTGACCGCAACAGAAAAACGACATCGAATCATGAGAAATAAAATAAAAAATACAGTACGTATAAAATTTTCGGCATATGCGTCCGATCTTAGGCGACCCAACCTTAACTATCTGTTCTTTTCATCTTAGTCTTATCTTTCAGACTTATCAGCTAGAAAGCTTTTCTCTGATCGACAGACGTTCTTATTATTTTTTGTATTGCTGAGGACCAACTATAGCTACTTCAATCGAATTTTTATTGTTAGATAACTCTATTGGCAAAAAACAGATAAAGTTACTTTATAGTCCCAGTTAATTTACACGCTCATGAGAAAATCTTTAGTATGTCCTAATGTTAGTTTTCCGGTGAATTAATTATAATAATTATTGATTTCTTATAATTGCCGTGTACATGTACCAATAAGACTAATTAAATTTCCTCATTTAGCCACAAACATTGGGCGGGCATATTTTAAAATTAGTCGTTCAAATACACTTCGATAAACGCAATAATAAAACTAATTATATCAATACCATATCTGGTGCGCTACCGGTAGGTATAACTAAGTGGGTCAAGTGTAGATAATAGATCACTCCCATTGGCCAGTGATTGCAGTGGCCTAACCAATCATATCACGAGAATTAATTAGACACGACTGATAGTTTCAATGTTGTACAGTGAATGATTGACGAGAAAATGCAGTAACTGAAAGGTAAGATCAGTGGTTAAAGCCTCCGCTTGAAAGTCGAGGATTCTTAAAACTCAAACATAACATTTATTTATTCAATTAGACTTCTAGAAGCACGTTTGAATGGTCATAACAGTTTTCAAATTTATCGCCGATTCAGAAAGCAGTATCTGTTGAGAAGAACCGTTAAGAAACTCCATTTACCTCCAACTCCATAGTTTGACATTAGAAGTGCTTTTAAAGTTTTGTAGATACTATTTTTTCAGGATAATATATCACCACTGCTCCAATTTCTGAAGGCAAACTTCGTGAGTAGGCCGTCGTTAAAGGATCATTACAACACACACAGCTACAAACTTGGTAAGTTTGAGATTTCAGGGACAACATTCAGCTAATGTTGATGATGATCATCAAATACCTCACCAGTTGATCAGGCAAAATTCATAGTTGAATATAATAAATTTTTTGAATATAATAGTTAATTAGAATGTAACAGATAGTATTATATTATCTGTGGTAACAATCTTTTATCTGAGAATCCTAGATTCAAACAAATTGATTTTGCCTACTTGTCCCTAAAGAAAATGTATGAAACTAAGTATGAAACGGATATGGGATGCATTCCCCAGGTGTGTCTAAAAATAAATGTTTCTTTTACTTTCTGCCCTTCCTATTATATTTATTTGCCAAATAATAAAGACTGGTGACATAACGAGAATATTTTTAAATAAAATACATTTTATTTTTAAAAGGACAAGGTCAATGCGCAAATATCAAAACAAATTTTAAAGGTTCTTGCTTTTGTTTATTTTGCATCATCTCAAACTTTTATGATTATATTTTACAACCATGGACGTATAAAAAAAGACGGACGCCGTATTACGAACAAACAACGTGAAGCCACCATAGTAAGCTAGCGATCGTGTAAAGACAATAAACACGCACACACTCTCACCATAGTAAGCTCAGTCGGCCGCCATTACGTCGTGAACTACCGACTGATTAACTGCGTCACTGTTTCACAAAAAATATTTAAAATGCCGTCTTGCGTGGTTAAATGGTGTCGCAACAGTACAATTTTAAATAACAAAACACAAGGGATTACATTCCACAGGGAAGCAAGTTATTTCTTTTATGTTTTAATGACTAAATTATTACGGCAAAATTTATAGAAAAAAATACAGCCGCCATTGTCATCAACACAGCTGTTGCCATGGCAACATGGCACACACACATGGATGTTTCGCCGCCATTACTAGGCTTCACTCAATGTTTAGGCGATATACCGTCCGTCTTTTTTTATACGTCCATGTTTACAACATAAAATGAACCTTATATTTAAAAATATTACCATATTTGCAAATGAATGCTCTATCGGAAATCGAACCATAAAGTTATAAAGATTTGTCTTATATTCCACACTGTTTTTTTCTAAAAACCAGTTATAAATTGTATCAGTTTCCAATAGATAAACAATTGGGCCAATTAAAATAATCCAAATCTGTCGATCCATAAATAAACAAACATAAAAACGTTTCCATAGCAACCATTCAATACAAATTGTCTCCAACATCGGTGTCATTCCATATTCGTTTGATCTATAATAATGATTTATAGATCAATGACCGTGGTTATGATCTATGTATCCTGTATCTATCAATAATTCATGCGGTAGAGCTTATGGGCAAAAAGTAATTTATTTATTATATTACCTTAAATACGCATTAGTTAGATAAATAATTGTAACATATTGGAAAAGTCACATAAACTCAAAATATTTTCTATTCACGTAAGAATCGATGAATTAACTTCTCTCCTCGCCGTCTGTGTATATGTATGCTTAGATCTTTAAAATCAAGCTACAGATTTTGATGATTTATTTTTTAATAGATAAAGTGATTCAGGAGAAAGGTTTTAGTATTTAATTTATGCGAGAAACTAGTGTAATTTAAATCAAAATTCACTATTAGACAAAAAAACATCAACCACTGCGCTGTGGAACATGCTGTATAAGTACATATTATGTAAATTTAATTAAAGAAACACTATAAAAATTAAGTTAATAAAATAAACATTACCGTTAATTACCATTGTAGAATTAACTGCATGTACGAGGAAATGTCAGAACCATAATTTTACAATCAATTTGCATAAAAACCTCATCCTTCGAAAATTTGCAAGTTCTCTGCTATAAACCGGTTAAAATTTCATTTTAGAGGCTTTCGTCTTTTATTATTTATGCCAATATAATTTTAAACTAATAGTTTCAACTAAAGTAGCGTTTGCAACTCCAAAAAATGTTTAAAGGTTAGTATAGGAGGTATGCAATATTATATACGTTACCCTTTTACCCAAAAATTACTCATTTGATCTGGAGCCACAGTGACACGCTACTGCGTGAATTACACTATTCTATAATCAAATACAAGTATGTATTGGCATAATATAACATGCTAAGATAATATGCAATGTAACACAAGTTAAACCACGGGCTAAAGCTAATTTAATAAATTCGACGTAGTATATAAGAAGAGAAATACTAAACATTTATTACAGCGTAGGTTACCTTTAAAAAAATTTGAAGAGAGTCGAATTCATGACCTTGTAAACCTTATTACTTATTATTGCTTTTACAGAAATGTTTTTTTTTTATATTTCAAAACAACCTATCTAGATTTTGTAATATAATGTCATTGAAAATGGGGCTATGAAATAAGCGATTTTATAAATGTTTGAGTTGTTTAAATCCTGATTATTGACTTATGAATATTATTTCCTTTTATAACTATGAAAGCATAGTTAATATTCTCAAAATAACTATATTTAAAAAATGTTCTACCTACCTATTTTAATAAATGAAAAAATATTAAACACTCTATCTCTATCATCTCTCATCTCTATCATGTCAATTGAATTGACTTTGACTTATTAAAAATTAATGTTTTATAATGATAAGGTTACCGTGTATGTACTAACTACTAACTAAATATTATATAAATTAATTTGTCGCTTGTTTCGTGACCTCATGTAAGCTTTCAACACTCAAGGCTAATGAGCTTTAACACCGATATTTGTTACAATAAACTGCCATTTAATTTTACATTGAAGTTGCAAAAATAACTTGTAATTACATATTATGTAACGAGTTTCGAAGGCTTGAAGCTATTTTGTGTTTGTGAAGTTTTTTTTTTTAATCGGAACATTATTTTCGAACACAGACACATTCAGAATTTAGACAAATTAAAAAAAAAACTTTTAAATACTGTATTTATGGACATTTATCTGTGACATGATCTTTATTATATCTGTGACAATAAAATCAGTAATGATAGAGCTTTTTAATATCTATGTTTTTGTCACAAAAATGAAAAAAAGTTATCTTATTAAAAATAAATACCCACCTCATCCTGAAAAGTCCTATGCAGGCTATCCTTATTATATCTCTGGTCGCCCTGCTTCAAAATGGCGGAACATTGCTTCAATAATTCAGCTCTGGTTCTCTCCTTTGCGCTTTCCTCTTCCATAAACGACCTCCTGTGCCCATTCCTTGGCAACCCCAGCAGATCCTTCGACGCATTCTGTATCCTGTCAAAGTCCGCCATCTTGGATATGTCACTATCATTTTTCCCGCCCTCCGAACTGTCAACTTTGATCGTCACATCGTCGGTCGACATTTTGACAATCACTTTTTATATTCTAACATTAACATTGTTCAATTTCCACGCGATTAAATGTTATACTTGTATTTAAGATTTTATTATTAATTACTTTTTAATCTGAGTTATTAAGGCCTGTAATCAATCACAAATGACGTCAAAATAAAGACTTGATGAACTTAATTTGAATATTACGCGCTCAGATTGTATCAAACTTGTATGTTGTTTATTTTAATTATTACATTATAGGTTCTTTGCATATTTTGTTCACTAACGAGAAAATTGTTTCTATTAGGGTTATCGCAAAAGCTACTGATTGATTATAATAATTTAAAACTTGATTGAAATTTGAATAGTAGAAGGGCTTGGTAGATTGTATAAGTTTAGGTAAATATATTTTTAACTGTAATTTATGTACCTACCTAGTTACACAAAAGTTTGCTGTTATATTTTTTATTTTTGTTTTTATTGTTATTCAAAACAAAAGCCGTTGAAATTTTAATCACTACATAGTATAAAACAAAGTCGCATTCTCTGTCCCTATTTCCCTATGTCCCTATGTCCCTTTGTACGCTTAAATCTTTGAAACTACACTACGGATTTTGATGCGGTTTTTTTTAATAGATAGAGTGATTCAAGAGGAAGGTTTATATGTATAATAACATCCATTAAATAGTGGAGAAGTACTGTTATTTTTGAGGTTTCTAATGTGATGTCGTAAATAATTACATTTTTTCCGCTTACATTGCAAACGCAGGCTGAACCCTACGAGTTTTATCAAAATAATGTACTAAGTATTGTTCACATTGAAAAGGTCTACAGAAAAGTCCGCGATGGCATATGTCTATCTCTTATGGATTACCCACAATAACTTTTTTTTGTCATTTACTTTTTACGTCAAATAATGGCTAATTTTCGAAGCGATTTAAACCAATACAGCATTAATCCATAACCAATTAAATACCTTGAATACATTGTTCATTTAATATAGATCTATATGGCCCTTTACACCGTATGGTTTAAGTGAATATTTTCGAAGATATTACAGATTTAAAAATTGCGGGACGTACCGTTTGCAGCGGTACCGGCCGGCCGGGCCGCTATGTTTTTATAAAAAAGTTTTTCTGTAGTGTATTTAGTATAAACATTGCACCCGTGCGAAGCCGGGGCGGGTCGCTAGTATTATAATTAATCTCTAATAATAATATCTAATTATCTACGGAACCCTATTATAGTAAAATCGATTCACCTTTAGACATTGTATTAAAATGAAAGTAGCTTTAACATGACGTACCAAAACTTGATAACTTGTTTTCCAAATGTTACTTAAGTTACAATCAATATCGAATTAACGTCTACATAATGATTGAAGTATCAATTATTTATTTTATCCATAAATTAAATCAAAAATAAATTTCTTTGAATAAAGAGATTACTAAACTTTTTTTATTATATGACCAATCCATTCTAAGATTCTACTAATATTATAAATGCGAAAGTTTGTGAGGATGGATATGTATGTGTATGTATGTATGTATGTTTGTTACCCTTTCACGCAAATACTACTGAATCGATTACAATGAAATTTAGCACACATATAGAGGGTAACTTGGATTAACACATATAGGATAGGTTTTATACCAGAAATCCCACGAGAACGGGTACTATCAACTATGTGGGTTTTTCTTTGAAAACGCGGGCGAAGCCGCGGGCAAAAAACTATAAGCATAGAATATGCGAAATTTGTTTGGTCTGTTTGCGCTTGTATCTAAAAATAATATGTTGATTCACTTAAAAAAATTTATTAATGAAGAAAGGCTGTGTTCAATACTAAATATCCTTAATTTGTATTGAAGTTGCTATCACAATGATGTCGCGAACGAAGCCACGGGCGAAAAGCTAGTTATTATTTATACGTGCTAAAGATAGAGTTTTAACAATATTTTACCTTGACGAATTTTTATGGCCAATATTATATAGTGTCTCATTAATTTACAAAATATAAATTATTTAACTATATACAGATACTACAAATAAAATTTTGGACGATTCATTCATTTTACGTCATTATGTAAATTAATATTTATTAATAAACTGAATGAATAATTATTATCATATGTAAATGTAAGGTAATAACTATGGAATGTTCAATATATTTTTTTTTATATCTTCTTTATACATATATACATATATAAAAATGAATCGCAAAATGTGTTGGTAAGCGCATAACTCGAGAACGGCTGAACCGATTTCGATAATTCTTTTTTTATTATATTCCTTGAAGTACGAGGATGGTTTTTATGTAGAGAAAACGTAAATATGTTCCACGGGCGAAGCCGGGGCGGACCGCTAGTTAAATATATAGATAACTAACTTCGCAAATTTTTATGTATTAAATTTTTGCGCAATCATGCCTATAGGCTATAGGTAGATACTTCTAATTTCTATAGCCTATACAAATATTATAAAACTGAAGAGTTTGTTTGTTTGGTTGAAGCGCTATACGGAAGTAGCTACTGATTCGAGTTAAAAAAATATTTTTTTTCTGTGTTTGGTAGTAAATTTATCGGGAAAAGCTTAATCGCTTAAACAATTAATATAATCGGAGCGATACTGAAAAAAGTTGCAAAAATATTCCTTACTATAGCTTTCCGCCCGCGGCTTCGCCCGCGTTTTCAAAGGAAAACCCGTTCCCGTAGGATTTCCGGGATAAAACCTATCCTATGTCCTTTCTCGGGTATCAAAATATCTCTATACCAAATTTCATGCAAATTGGTTCAGTAGTTAAGGCGTGATTGAGTAACAGACAGACAGACAGAGTTACTTTCGCATTTATAATATTAGTATGGATTAGCTGTACCCTATGGACTATCTAACTGTGCAAATCAGACCTGGGGTTCCTGAGGTAAGCGCGTTCAAGCAAACAAACTCTTCAGCTTTATAATATTAGTACCTACCTATAGATAAAACGACCGAAGTCAGGGGCGTCAACTAATATTAGTTTATTAATCGCAATTGCCAAGGATTACCAAATATAATTTATATACAACAACAGCCCGCGGCATCACTTCAAAAATATCTATTGCAAATTTTATATCTCATTCGAACTTTAAACATTACCTTGAGTACAAAAAATCTTAATTAAATTGATATTATACATCCGGCACAAGCTTGACCTAATTTTATTTGAGTGTTTTTAAAAGTCATCAATGCGAATTTTAAAAACATTTTAAAATATTTGCTAATAATATTACGAATTTTAAAAACACTTAAAAATTACTCTTTTTGGAAACGTTGGTTAAAAATTAGTTGAATTTGATTTTATTGCCATTCAAATGCTTTGAAAAATGTATGGTTTTTGATTTTAATCAGAAATTATGTTTCTATAGAAATCTGGAGTATGTTAATCTGCAATAAAGTATTGAATAATATATTTTTTTATCGCTAGACGGGATTCGAACCCACGTCTTTTGCATAAGGTACCGTAGCGAATAGCGATGCCTTATAAGGCTAAAATATTCTGAATAATTATTTAAAAAGATTTAGGTCGATATTTTGAAATTTTTAGAAAATTACTAATAAAATAGACTTTCACAAGTTTGCGACACTGACTTCGTATTCAAGTACCTAATAGCATATATTTTTAAGCATAATATGCTTTTACTAGCGGTCCGCCCCGGCTTCGCCCGTGGGACGTATTTCGCAATAAAAGGTAGTCTATGTTCTTTCTCAGGGTCTAGATGGCCTGTGCCAAATTTCATCAAAATCGGTTGACAGGTTTAAGCGGGAATGTGTAACAGACAGACAGACAGACTTACTTTCGCATTTATAATAGTATTAGTAGGGATTGTAGAGTATATAGATACAAAAAATTTGTAAGCTTTTTCTGAAAGCGCGAAAGGATGCGGGTTCGAGTCCCGCCTCGTGATCGAATTTTTTCTATTCTTTATAAATTTATATAAGCTTTTTCTGAATTTATTTTTTAATGTAATAAATAATAATGTACTTTATTAATTGTATCACCATATTTTAATACAATGTTTGAAGCAAAATAAATATTTATTTAATAATGGGGTCCATTATTTTTATACCTACTTATAGCTATATTATTTTGTAAAGCACTAACGATTAATTTTAATTATAATTTTTTCTTAAATATTGATCCTGAAGGACTTGTTAGCTATTATTATTATATATTTTTTTCACCAGATTAATTTAATTAAGGGAATATATTTTTAATTCACTTATGAATATATTTTCCACTTGACACATTAAGGACACTAATTCCGCGCTTACATGAAACACTTTCACTGCGCTCGCGCACGGCCGTATCGTACGGATCAGCTGTTCACACTACATGTGTGTGCCCTTAGCTTATGTGAGCTTTAAGTTATAGTTGCACCCTAGACGATAAGTTGGATCATTTTGTAAGAGAATAGATAGAAATTAGCTTGATGATGATGATGATATTTTTTACTTATAGCAGCTAGCTCTTAATATTAGATTCACTTGTAGAGTGTAGTCCATAATATGGATGTATGTAACCGTCTCCTTTCGACTCTATTTTGAGTTTTGACCCACTTTAAACGTACAGATTAAATTTAAACTTCATACACTTATTATCGGCCGGGAGATACTGACACAAAATTTCGGGTCATTTGTAACAGGATGGCGGTTCTACAGGGGTCTTAGTACGCAATGACAAAAAGAAAAATGATGGTCAGAACGCTGGTACCGGGGGCCCAGTCGCGTGGGCGTTAGTCGAACTCGTCGGATAAATTACGGAAGATTTGTAACACAAAAATTTTAGGATATACCGATAGCCCATAAAAAAGAAGTAGACACTACCGTGTCATGCCATACTTTTCCGGTGTGACTTACAGCCCGCCATACCGACGTTAATAAAAAACAATTCAACCATTTTTATCAGGCTAATTTTTGCACAGGTATGTAATCATCGACCGGCAGCCATGTACGAAAATCGCCATGCCATACTTTTCAAACAGTTCCAAATGGTCGCCATACCGCCGAAAATCTTTTTTCGACAAACGATTTATACCACCTTAAATTTTATTTTCAACAGCTCCTGAATAATCAAAAACAGAAGTGTGTGTGCCATACCTGTGGTGGGAGGCGAATATGTACAATAATGTTTTTCATTGTAAGATTTTATTCGTATTTTGAACGATTTGTAGTTGTATGTCCCTTTGCGCTTATAGTATACCGATATTGGGACACCCTGTATATTATTGTAACCGTAGATTCTATCAGCCACACCTCACACACATCCTGTCAAGCAGACAGACGTTAATTAGACAAATATCATCTCAATCAATAATATATTAAATCGATAATTAACGAAGGTGTCTGTATGTCACTCATGTCAAAGCGTAAACCGAACTTCCTGTGCATTTGGGGTTTATTAACTTGATAAGTTAATAACAGTATATTTTAATCAATGTTTTATTTTATTTTCTAAATCTAAAACAGTCACGAAATCGAGAAGGTAAATACCTATGTATTTGTGATTTTACACGAATTATTATCATAGAATACGGTTTTACTGAGCGCATTTATATGATATTTTAGAGGTAACTTCAGGATTTTTTTTATCGAGCAAAATTTTTCCAATCGTGTTTTGGAAACAGTCATCCCATCACACATACGTTCTGTAATAGTAATACATATGTGCGAAACTTCAACATTTTCAATTATAGCTCATAGATAACAAACCTTTGTTTCTTTCACGCAAATATACTTAACCGATGACAATGAAATTTAGCACACATAACTTGTATTAACAAATAGGATAGGTTTTATCCCGGAAATCCACGGGAACGGGAACTATGCGGGTTTATCTTTGGAAACGCAGGCGAAGCCGCGGGCGGAAAGCTACTTTAAAATATTTCAAACATCGTTCAAGCCATTTCCAATCAGTTTCATTAAAAACACTATGATACAAGTTTTTTTTTATAAATATAATGTACCTCTATTATACTAGTTTGTCCCCGCGGCTTCGCTCGCTTTCGAATTGCAATTCAAACTCATTCTTGACTCCACCTAAAGACGGACTAAAAATTTCATTAAAATCGGTCCAGCTGTTCAGGAGTACAGTGACAAGCACACAGAATAAATAAATTTAAAAACACGATACATAATATTTATTATTTACACATAACATCATTTGACCTGTGAGAAGCAATATAATACAATATTATAATTATATACAATATTATAATATTATAATACAATATTATTTATTATAATTACAATTTAATTTGCCCACATTTTTGCTCACAAGGATGTCATTGACCGCTCCGAGCAAAATACAGTAAATCAATCAAATTTAGTAATATGTAGGTAGTTTTTATTGAGAGCGTGTTATTTAAACTGACCTTTTCAAATACAAATATATTTAGCCAATATTTATAGCAATATTTTTAAGTACCTAATATAAATCCATATAGTTGTTGGTCTGTCACAAATTTAAACCGATTTCGATGAAATTTTTGTGGGAAAAGATGTCATCGTCAGAAGTTCATAGTAAAAGTTTAAAATTACATATATTTTAAAAAATATTTAACAGACAAGGTACTTACTAACTTACCGCCCGCGGCTTCGCCCGTCTTGTCTACAACCTAATAAATAACATAGGTACTAAAACTTTCTCTTGCATCACATCATTCTATCTATTAAAAAAAAACGCATCAAAATCCGTTGTGTAGTTTTAAAGATGCATACAAACGAACATAGAGAAAGCATTTTATACTATGTAGTGATTACATAATAAAAATTGGTTGGTTGTAATAAAACAAAGAAATGCCTTTAAATGCTTTATTACTCAAAAATCTATCTAAAAATAATACTTTTATAATACATTTATTATTTAGCTAAGTGATACATTTAACAAACCACTAAAGTAGGTACTATTTACATAATAATATTACGTTTAAAATTGATATATACTAAAAAAATACATAATATAGACTTCTAAGTTCTAGGACCTAAGTTACCTATATTGACAATATTCATAAAACAAAATGTTTTAAAATAACATAAGGTGTATAAAATAACGCAACTTGACCTTTATTTGCATTTCTTATTCTGATTTTATTTCTTTTTACAGTGAATTATTTGACAGTTATTACATTTTAATAATACAGTACATACAGATAACATATATAACATAATATTGCAAATATCATAATATATGGTTTTTTTTATAATATTTAGCTTCTTGTCAAATATTCATTAGCAATAGCTTTCCAGTCAGTAGGATCGTCATCAGGGTCGGGTTTGGTTTTCCTCAGCTTTTTCAGTAATTCCCATCCATTTGCTTTTTCTGTAGATGATACATAGGTATTGCTTGGGTCTTGGGCGATCGAATAGGCGCCTAGAGTTAGGCTTTGGACTAGGCGGGCTGAGATTAACGTCTGTAAAAATAAAATAAAACTTATTAGGTACTATACAATGATATAATTACAATTCATTAGTGTTAAGTAGTGTAGGTACCCATCTATTTATCTTTACGTAAATATGTAATAAAAAAACAGTAATCAGTTCATTATTATTTAAATAAAATTGGATAGGGTCAATGTACCACTAGCTGACCAAGCGCCAATACATGACCGAAATACGCGCCAATTAAGAAAATACGGCAGCCCCAGATGATAGTTTATTGTTTTTTCTATAAAGCAACATCATCTATAAAATAAAAACAAACCTTGCTGCCATTGGTCAGAAATATTGACATTTTTTCAACACGAAGATGTAATTAAGTAGGTGCCCCGTAAGTAATCACATTTTTTACTAAGAGTTTTTTATCGGGAGTTGATTGGGAAATCTTAATTTATCTTGAATGCAATCGATTACTCTTTATATGTCTTGTTATAGGCATAATGTTGAACCATTCTGTTATAGACTTTCGGCTTCATTTTTGGCATGAACAGTTTTTCATGATTTTTAGCGGCCTGGTTATCTTTTGGCGCAACGAAAACAATTTTTCGCCTATTGTTGACCAGTATGGTCAGCTCTTGGTTCTTTATATTTTGCTAAGAAAGACTTGCTTTGGTTTGTGCTTATACCTACTTAATTTAACAAACCATATAAGCCGTAGTTAAGTCATAGCTTTATGTTGCATATTTCCAAAAGCTGACCACCGTAAGATTTTTATACCGAACTTAGTTGGTCAGGTTTCGGGGCCGAGAATATTATTAACCTTGAGTTGTCCACTTGATTTCCGTGACCAAGTGGTTTGATTTCATCAACCTATCTTTATTTATTAAATAATATATTTATTTATTAAATAATATATTTATTTATTAAACAAAACTAATGTTCGAAGAAGGACATTTTGTCCATTTTGAAAATGGTCAACTTTTAGAGTAATGATGGTCAGATATTGGTGATCAGTGGTCAAGTAATGGTGTTTTTAGCAGAAATAACTTTTAGAGTAGTTTTCATAAAACCTTTGAAGGTTATCAAATTGATATTAAGAACAATAGTTACAGTGAGTATTCAATTATCTGTGTCCCAAAAATAACATTGAACGTAAAACAAATAACCCGTTTTTTATATATAGCTAAAGATAAAACCGCTTAAATGGTCAACTAGTGGTACATCCACCCTATGTTATACGCCCCAGGATAGTTAGTAATTTTTTGTGTTTGGCTGTTATGTACATTAATCATGTAAAAATCATTGGACAGATTAGAAAAAATTACATGGTGATAGACCACTATTCGTTTAAGCTTGTGGGCTACATTGAATTTAATAATAATTAATATGATAAATAAATATGTAGTTTTGAATTATGGGCTATCTACTTTGAATTTTTTTTTGTTTTCCTTTGATTATTCAAATAAACAGTTTACCTTCAAAAGCCGATACTCCATATCAGGCAGGCGTCTGTTCACACAGTACCCCGCCAGCACGATCCCGCCGCTCCTCAGGTCGCCGCTCATTAACATCGTGTATGTCATTGTGATCGCCAGCTCGAAGACATAGTAGGAGTACTGGATGTCCCCGAAGTCTAGGATACCCGTTACTCGGTAGTCTGTTTGGCTGAAATAAATAAATTATAAATCAAATCAAATCTGTTTATTTGCTCGTATATGGTCATACAATAAATAAATAATTAAAAAAATCGATAACGAGCCGGGATTCGAGCCCGCGTCTTTTCGCCTTGCCGGAGCATAGCGGGGCATAGATAGAAGGAATATATTAAATGTCAGATAATATTACATAATAATATTGTTATTATCATGCCGTTTTGAGAAAAATTGACTCATTTCAAATTTTAATACCACGCCATCTATCGGTATAAAATGTTTATGACTTCCAAAACAATAAACACTTATTTTGTTGTAGTTCTGCACCTCGTCAATAGATGGCGTGGATATTTTTAATAGTTTACAAATACGTAACTAGATGGCGCGCATAGCAATTTTTCATTGTTCTGCACCTTGTCAATAGATGGCGCAGATATGAATTAAATTAACTATCCTACTAAACCTTCTTACAACATGCTCATGACTGCATATTATATGGCAATAAAAACATCATTTTTTTAACAATCAAAATATATGTCTATGAAATTTTAAGAAACATACGTATTAAAATTTGATTTTAAAAATAAAAATATAATAAACTTTTGGACTGTTGTGGTTTAGATTACATGCACTATATTGGTAGAAAAGCGCCCTAAACAGTAAATAGTGCAAAAAATTAAATCTACACTATAATTAAATTTTCATTACTGCACCACCCATTGTTTTCCCCTTTTATAATTAAAAGTTTTAATTTACCCATTATTATTTTTTTTATAATTAAAAGTTTTAACCCATGGGTAAATTAAGAAAAAGACAATATAATGTAAAGCCAAAAAGGCGGCCTTATCGCTACTGAGCAATTTTTACCAGGCAACCCATGGGTTGCCTGGTAAAAATTGCTAAAAATTGCTAATTGGTAATGGCTTTACATCATATTGTCTTTTTCTTTTTGTTATAATGTCTGTTTTTATTTGGTGCTAAATAAAGTGTATTTGTTATTTATTATTACCTTGCTCCAGGTTTAGGAGACACCACAACATTCATCTCATTAACGTCCCCATGGATCACGCCTTTCTCCAGCTCTTCAAGATGAGGGACAACCGCGTATTTGAACTCCTCGATCACCTGCAAGTTTATTAAAATTATGAAGATTGAGGAAATGTATTCTTTAGTTAGTAACTTGTTATGTGTAATAAATATTATATAGAGGAAACATTTGTTTTATTTCATCAGGGGCCGTATTATGACCCTTATTTCCAGACAGTTTACGCTGTGAATCGAACTGACTGGACTGAATACAATAATTAACCATGGCTGGTTATTGCATTCGCAATATGAATTTGCCAGTCAGTTCAAGTTGTATACGTAGTATATTATTATTAGTCTGTGGTTCAAGTCACAGCGTAAACTGTCTGGAAATAAGAAGTCATAATACGGCCCTCTGATTAATCGTGTAGGTACCTAACAATATATCTACTTGGTACGATAAATATTACAGGCATCTGTCCCTTATCCCATTTGTTACAGCAAACTACATATATATTATATCATGTAAATTTTATAAATAACACAGTCAAAAACCTACTAGCCTAACCCCTATCATAGGTACTCAGTACTGTAATCGCTTTGGTAATCGCTGTTCAAATAAATCTCGTTTTACAAACACTAGAGATAAAACAATCTTACATTTGATAAAACTTCTTCTTCAATGAAATAAACAATCTCAGATTTTATTATAGCTTTTATTCTATCAACAAAAAATGTTGTGTGGTTTTATGAAACCACGGTAAAAGTGAAACTGTTCGAACGGTTCCGAACACTGCTTTGTGTAGCGCATGTCGCGTGCCGCGATACACGCGACATGCGCTACACAGACCAAAAAGTTTGAGACGATGTAATAAAAGTTTCACTTTAAAAAATAGATACAAAAGTCTAGGATTATTTATTTACTAGTTTTCGTCCGCGGCTTCGTCGGCTTTGTCTAAAACCTAATGAATTACATACCTTCGTCAAGAATCACTCTATCTTTTAAAAAAACCGCATCAAAATCAGTTGTTTAGTTTTAAAGATTTAAGCATACAAAGGGACATAGGGACAGAGAAAGCGACTTTGCTTTATACTATGTAGTGATTATTTGTGATGTATATTTGAATATTTCGTGTATATTAGTATTATAATATTGTCTGTGCTACTCATAGTGCTACTACTAACTATAGATATAACCTATTTACAAAACGCACTTACCTCTTCAACCAGATCCAGTTTCTCGGCATCCTTGATAACATATTTAAATTTCTCAAGTTCTGGGACCTTCGAGAGCATCCAGATGTGCTCCCTGGTTACCAGCCCGGAGTGGTTGAAGTTCTGGAAATAAAACCTGGTATAATAATCTTTACAAAATGCATATGACACGTACCTACCTATATAACGATTTATACAATTTGTGTCTGTCTGTCTGCTTGTGCCAGCTAATTTTTCATCTTTGGTATATTATGATATATTATGTAGTTAGATATATGTTACATATAATGTAAAAATTAAATTGTATATTGATATGATTTTAAAAGAGCAGCTATGGAGTTTCTTGTCGGTTCTTCTCCATAGTAAAAAATATGTAATGGCGATTCAAAAGTGCTTCTAGAAGAAGTCTAATTGAATAAATAAATGTTTGAGTTTAATTTTAATCCTCATTTTGCAGGCACAGCTATGTAGCTGTATGTATACGTAGAGCCTCTATGTAGAGGCTATAATTTATTTTAAAGAATCTGGATTTGTACCACTTCTCATTTTTACACGCAACCAAGTCAAGGGAACAGCTAGCTTACTAATAAACTATAAAAATAATATACTCTGACCCTATAGGCACTAATATTATATATTGTAAATGTAAAAGTGCGACTATTTACTGTTTATTTGACGTCGCAACGGAGAGATTTTATAGTATGTATGTTTTTTCTGCCTGGCGATAGAAAATTAAACTGTGATATTAGGCTACTTTACTTTACTACGGGTCTACGGCACAGTGGCAAGGACCTCGGACTTCAAAAATAAGTCGGTTCGAGACTAGGCGAGCGTGAGAGAAATGAATTTTCAATTCATCTACGCATGTTAACATCTACCTACTCTAAATGGTGAAGAAAAACATCGTGAGGAAGTCGACATGTCGAATCAAAAGTTCGACGACATGTGACATCCGGCCACCTGGCCTGCGTGGTGTTTTATGGCCTGATCCCTATATGGGAGGCCCTTGTCCCTGCAGTGGTTACAAATGGTGATGATAATTGATAATGGGCTACTAATACCGCGTTACAACATATCATTCCCATGAGAATCTGTGCGTAGGCGTAACCACGGGCGGAAAACTAGTCCATTATATTTTACTAGCTTTCCTCCTGCGGCTTCACCCGCGTAGTCAAATAAAAATTGCGCATATTCTGTCCTTCTTCAGGTCTCAAGCTGTAACAAATTTGAAGTAAATCCATGCAGTATTTTTTGAGTTTAGCCCGGACAAACAGACAGACAAAACTTCTAAAAACAGTTTTTGACTTTCCTACGATTTTATTATATGTATATTATGTACCTATGGTTAGATAGACCGCCTCCTTGGTACAGTGGTTAACGCGTGAGCGTAGAACCGAGGGGTTCTGGGTTCGGATCCCGGTAAAAAAAATGTTCGATAAAAAAAAATGTCTCGGTCTGGCAAGATACAGAAGGCTGATCACCTACTTGTCCCTAAATAAAATCGATCAGTGAAACAGATGTATAATGTATCTGTCCCTTACCCCACTAGGGGACATGGAACTTCACTACATATATGGTTATTGGTTAGATATAAAATCTTGTATACGTACAATATAACATGCTATGAGTTATAATTTTGTCCCACTTAACGTCACAGTCACGGCAAGACCTTGGACGTAATAATATTATGTTAACAAATAACATTCACGTATCATGCTTGTTTTCAAGTAAATCATTAAATTATGTTCAGAAATATTTTTAGTGACTACCTTGCTATATAAATTATCTTTTAAAAGTAGTATTTAGTGATCTATCTACTATATGAAAGAAGATTTAAAAAGTATTTTGTAGACCAATGTATTAAGAATATTAAGAAACGAAATTTTGATATCGTGATTTTTAAAGATGTAGAAAAACTGTTTTACTGATCGATTTTCTTTAGGGACAAGATCAGTCGCAGGACACAGAATGTCCTACCAGACCGAGATATTGTCTTTTTCTTCGTCTCCACCGGGAATCGAACCCAGGAGCAGGACCACTCGGTGCTACACGCGTCACGAAGTACCAAGTACCACTGTACCAAGGAGGCGTTCAAGATGTAGAGATTGAACCACTAACTAAACACAACTAACCAAATCTTGCTTCAAGAAAAATGTTAAAATATTATGTCCCATTGGCATATTTTTTTAATTGCTTAATTAAACGATACAACAGCTATTTAGGACACAGTGCGACTACTTTAGGGAAACAATAATGTTTGGTAGAGTCAGTAAAATTACCGTTTTACATTTGATTAAGTATATATGTATACTATTTTGGAAAGTCTATGAAAATAGGTAAATATCACGAACAAAACAAACATTTTCTATTTCATGTATAATATTACAGATTATTATTATCAAAGATTAATGTATGTAATGAACTCATTATGTACATATTATGTATATGGAAATTTTTCTTTACTTTAAAATTATAATAATAAGTACATAAAAATAAGGCAACATATTATGTTTCTAATATTAGGTACTTATGTAACAGAACAAGAAACTAGGTAATTAAAGAGCAAACACGATAACTAACAAACAATACTGCATTATCTATTATTAGCTTAGTAAATAAACAGTAAATTATCTAATACTGTATTTCATATCAGTAGGTACCTATAAATTATCATTACAGCATTTAATGAAATATTTTATTTAATACTAGCGGTACACCCGTGGTATATACTATATATTATTTACGTTTTCTCTCCATAAGAACCATCCTCGTACTTCAAGGAATATAATAAAAAAATAATTATCGAAATCGGTCCACCCGTTCACGCGTGATACCGTGACCAAGGAAAACGGGTTTCATTTTTATATTCATATAGATTCATTGTAATCGATCGATCGATCGATCGATCTTCATACAATTCCTCTCGGGTTGCCTGGTAGAGATTGCTGCTAAGCAATAAGGCCGCCTCTTGTACAAACGATGTAATTTTTGTCATACTTTATTTGTACAATAAAGTGTTATCCTCCTACTTTATAATTATTAATATTACGAAAGTTTTTTAGGATGTTTAGGTGTGTGTGTTTATTACTCTTTCACGCAAATACTACTGAACCGATTACAATGAAATTTAGCACACATAGGATAGGTTTTATCCTGGAAATCCCACGGGAACGGGAACTATGCGGGGTTATCTTGAAAACGCGGGCGAAGCCGCGGGCGGAAAGCTAGTAAATAAATAAATCCAAATCTCACCTGCAGCTTATTGTCCAGGTTAGCGACAAACTCGCCCAGCTGGTATTGGAGCGCCTCGCTCTGGGGCACGTCCTTCAGCAGCTCCCCGGGGACGTACTCCAGCAGTCTGACCGCGTGCCCCTTGCCCCCGATCGTCTCTACTGAGTGCAAGTGCCCGTACACGTTGCGTATCGGCTTGGGGCAGGTTACTGAGCGCGTTACTGGAAGGAAATGATTGAATAAAGAAAGGTGAAATGATATGTGATGTTGTTTTATTACTTGTTTTGTTAATAAATAGCTAAACGTAGAAAAATCTATGCTAATAAGCTGAAGAGTTTGTTTGTTTGTTTGAACGCGCTAATCTCATGAACGTCTGATTTGAAAAATTCTTACGGTGTTAGATAGCCCATTTATCGAGGAAGGCTATACCCAGCTGTGGCTATAGGCTATACATATAATATCATCACGCTTAGACTAACAGGAGCGGATCACTGCGGGTAAAACTGCACAACACGGCTAGATGTTAAGTAATAATTGCTCTTACTATTAAAAACCGCATCAAGAACAGTCCATTACTTTACTAGCTTCAACACACACACTCACACACACACATACAAACACAATACTTACACAAAAAGTTCATAATTTCATTTTGCGCCTCCACCAGACTAACATTCTTCGAGTCCATAGAGTTCATAATCTTCAAGACGTACCCGTGAGGACAATGGTTGGTTATCAGCGGATTCTTCATATTGGGGTCCTCTATAATTTTATAGTTCTTGTCGTCATAACCATTTAGTTCAGTCAACTCGAGAACAGACATGCCATAGAGCCGCTCCACGAGGAGTTTTACACTTTCGTCGTCGATCACCGGCTTGATGTTCAAGCCCGGTTGTAGTACTGTTTGATCTGACATTTTTTTTTATCTGTGGAATATATTTTTATTTTTAAACTATTTTTGACTGTTGAATTGGGACTGAATACTGATCGTGATCGCCTGTAAAAAAATTGTCTACTTATTTTTATTAAAAAACTCCTAGTATAAAACTTGCACTAAAGTTTTAAATTATGTTAATCTACACTAAAAGTTAAAACCTTACAACTTGAAACTAACTTACACATAAAATTTCAATTTAGACTGTAATGTCTAGCTAGCTACAAGATATCAAAGTTGAAATATTACTTAGGTAAGTAAGTACCTAGGTATGTGGTTAAATTTCGAAAAAACGTTAAGTTTTCAAGGATTGAGAAATAATTATGTATAACATATATTTATATACATAAAAGTTTCCACATATTATTTAGCTCTAGATAATATTAATTTATTACTTATTCATAACACAATGTGACGATATGTCTCCCTCTAGCGGAGGAAAAGCAAAACCATCATCACATGACGCGGGAAAATTTTTAAACAAAATATTGACTTAACTATTTTAATATTACATTATTTCATGAAACATTGACAAATATTGTTCTTGTTTATCATTTTGAAGTAAACAAGATAAATCTGGAGTAACAGGACTGCTAATAGCAACTAAGTCATAAGTGTGTCTTTTATATTACGAAATAAAATATTCTAATAAATATTATTAATAGGTAAGCATAGTAAATTAAAAAAAAACTAGGAGATTAGTTGTTTAATACTTCAAGTACCTAATCCCCTATTTAAATTATTTCATTAAATTTGTCAAAAAAATCAATCAATAAATCTAAAGCTGCATAGATCACCAATTTCTAAATTTTAAATTTCTAAATCTTCAATAAACTAACAATCAAATTTTAAATCACAAATAAACACTAAAATAACTAAAAGCACATCTCACCACACTTCACAGCGCCGATCAGAGATGAACTGATATTAATGAGACAAACTCATCGGAACGACAAAACTGCCTTATCACGTATCAGACTCTATTTATATCGATAACAAGAGCATCATATAGGAGACATATTACTTCATGTGGAACCAACACGATGTTTATTCTATATGTATATCTATACTAATATTATAAAGCTTAAGAATTTGTTTGTTTGTTTGAACACGCTAGTCTCAGGAACTACTGGTTCGATTTGGAAAGTTCTTTCGGTGTTAGATAGCCAATTTGTCGAGGAAGGCTATAGGATTAAACTTTAAATGATTTTCGTTTTGTTGGTTTTGTCTACGTTTTAATCAGAATTCTAACTGTTTAACTGTGCCCTGACTCCTGAGCAGCCGGCATTGACATGTAAATTTTTTCAGCATTGTGCTAGTTATTCTCGCAAAAACTCGAAAAGTTAACTTATTTTGGTCTTGAACTATTTGTCTTAAGGTTTGAATGTTGAGAATTATGAATATTAAGCTAACTACTAATAGATGTAGGGTATACATGGGTTCATGGGAATTAAGATAACTTCATAACTATATTTTGTCCACTTTGACCAAACTATACTATAGGGCTATATTTAATCCAATCCATACAGGACTCTATCAGTGACAACACAAACGTAAATCACTTTTTTTAAGTAAGTCAATTACTTTTTAAAAAGTAAATTAGTAGATATATTTACCTTATCAATATTTAGACAACGATTTAGTTAGATAATTAGATTCATAAAAAATTATGGCTATCAATGGCAATAGCCTTCGCTACACGTAATAAGCACGTACAGTACACACGTAGTTACACTCGTGATTGTATACTTGTCACCAATTTGGTGTATAACTCTATTACATCGGAAATATTATACTTTATGCTATGATTATCTTTTAAAAATCATTTATTTTAAGATAAGTTTGTTACATCAGTTTTACGATATCGATCTATATAGTGATTGTGATTGATTAATTTATATTACGTCTACATCATTTTATCAAAATATCCTAAGCTTTGATGATGTGTGTATATAAATTGTAATATCTATGGTAATATATAGAAATTCATGTTTACTTTACGGAATTTCCACAAACAACTTCACAGGTTGATGATCGATAAATATATCTATAAGATGTATTGGCCAGATAAATGCTAGAATCAATGAGCAAACGGTCTTATCTCGTTCTAATAATACACACAATTTCCAAGATTTTCCTATATTACGTGGTATTTGAAATTGTTATTTAGAAAATATGATATTAACTAGCTGTGCCCCGCGGTATAACCCGCAGTGCTCCTCCGGCTCCCGTTAGTCTTAACTCTTAGCGTGATGATAGCCTATAGCCTTCCTCGATAAATGGGCTATCTAACTGCACCGAAAGAATTTTTTAAATCGGACCAGTAGTTCCTGAGATTAGCCGTTCAAACAAACAAACAAACTCTTCAATTTATTAGTATAGTACTTAATGAGATTTTTCACAAGGCGATTCAAAATCAATTAAGTAACTACTTAGTTACTACTTTATTTATATAAAAATTAATTATAATTTTTATATAAATATAGTAATGTAACAATATTAATGTACCTAGTGATAAGTTAATTAATGTACTTAGTTCCAACGTGGTGGTACAATGTTACTAATTACTATACAAATACAGACAAATGTAATGGTCAAATATAATTTAACGATAACGGTTATTGCAAGGGTTATTATCTCTGACATAAAATATTAAGTATAGTATAGTTGTCCTAGTTCGTAGAAATATAGAGCCCACGACTTGGTCAATAAGCAATCACAATTCACAACCATGTTTGACAACTTATAATATATACAGGGTGTCCCACTTTTGGTATACTAAGCTCAAAGGAGGTTATAGTTTTGCATACGCTGAGTACGTAAAAAATACTTATAAAATCCCAGACGCATTTTTTTTTTCGGATAGATGAATTCTTAAAACTCTATGTGTACACCCCTAACAAGCAACACGCCCAAATTTGCCACCCGCACGTGAGATATTGTTTAAGATTATGTTTTCATAGACAAAATGCTCACATTAGAGAAGCGGTATATTCCGGCTGCGCGAAGCTAGAGACGAAAACACGGATTTTCAGGAAAAATTTAGCAAAAAAATTTTGACGTAATTTTGTTGTTTAAGTATTTTTTACGTGATCAGTGTATGCAAAACTACAAGTCCCTTCGCGCTTAGTATACCAATAGTGGGACACCCTGTATAAGTCGCTAGGGTATTATTGTACATCTATATACCTATATAAAACTCAAAGGTGACTGATATATAGTGATCTATCAACGCACAGCCCAAACCACTGGACGTATCGGGCTGAAATTTGTCATGCAGGTAGATGTTAGGACGTAGGCATCCGCTAAGAAAGGATTTCCCGAAATTCTTGCGGGAACGGGGAAAAACGGGGATGCACTTACAAAGTCGTGGGCGGAAGCTAGTATTTTATAAAATTAAATTCTAATACTGACATGATTTTAAAAGAGCAACTATGGAGTTTCTTGTCCCTTCTTCTCCGTATATACCTACCTACTGCTTTCCAAATCGGTCGTAAATCTTAAAAATATGTTATGTCGATTCAAAAGTGCTTCTAGGAAAAGTCTAGAAGAATAAAGAAATGTTTGTGGTTGAGTTTGAGTTAAAACCTAACAGAAAATCGTAAAAAGTAAAAAGTATACCCAAATCTATATTGTACGACCAAAAGTATTGCCCTATCAAAATTGTTTCAGACGTTCTACTTGACCCGGGCGGGCAAACAAACAGAAAAATTTTCAACCAATTTTTGAAAGGAAACTTCTATTGGCGCGTTGAGAGTAAAATTTCAAAGTCGCGTCATGGCAACACCATCACGTCATGATAACACGATTTTCGTATCTTTGAATCTTGCCAAAGAAGTTTCACTCCTACCACGTGTGATCTGCACACACGCTTTTATTTATTTTAATTTATTTTAATGCTCTAGTATCGTGTAATTACATCATTACTCTTATGAAATTAAAATAGAGTTTGAAATCACAGCCACTTGCAAACAAACAAGCAAACACTACTGATGCTATTTGTTAATTTTTATCTTTATGAGTAACCAAAAAGTTACTTATCAGGATTAAACTCGAACAAAGCCGAGAGATAAAGATAGTTTTTTTAGAAAACAAACAACATTTATATTTTTAGGGTTCCGATCCTCAAAAGTAAAAACAGAACCCTTGGCCTTATAGGATCACTTTGTTGTCCTTCTGTCTGTCTGTCAGACTGTCAGCACCCTTTTTCTCAGGAACGCCTGGATCAATCTGAAGATTGAAATTTATATCGAATACCTACTCATTTCTACGGTCCCTTGAAGCTGTGAAAAAATCAAAATTTTAAGCCAACGCAGTCAAAAGATTATGCTGCAAAACACAAATTTCGACATTCGCAAGGAAATCAAAACCTACAGAGTACTTCCCGTGTACACAGAATTTTTAAATTTTGTAAAAAGCAATGTCTTATAGTTAACTTAAAACACAGATAAAGTAAAAATCGCTAAAAACATAAATTTTATAGTTATGTACATGTTGTTTGTTCGGAGCCCTCGGTGCGTGAGTCCGACTCGCACTTAGCTTTTTATTTCAATATAATATAAATATGATAAGATAAATCAAATAAACAAGATAAATGAAGATTTTCCTCTCCATTAATATAAAGATACGTATGTCTTACTAACCTAACTCAAGAGCAACTAGGTAAATAAACTTGAGCGGAAATAATTTTGCTCGAAATTCTGCGCAAGTATGACCATGTTTCGGAATTTCGGTCACGACTTCAGTGACTCCCCATTCGCCTTCGCCGGAATACACATACCTATCCTTTAGGGCCAATATTTCATGTATTCCGGCGAAGGCGAAGTATAAGTTTTAACTTATCCGCCCAATAAAGTTTTACACGATAATATTAAAATGTCACCCGTAAACTGTCAAAGACGGGCAAAGAATACATTTTTGAAATGATAGTTTTATACTTTATTCGACGAGGATTGAAAAATCAGCCCCAAATTCTATTATATTTAATACCACGTTACCTTCTTTCTTAAAAGCTAGGTAATTTTCAATTTCTTGGCACTATATAGGAATACGAACTCTGCTGAAAATCTTACCCTACCATCTTCGCATTCTTCCAAGTTGTTCATCATGCAAATGATGATGATTATTTAATAATATCTAATAGTTTTTTTTTGTGTGTGTATAAAACAAATAAGTACCTAAATACATTTTTATTCGTCCATAGTTATGTTACTGAGAGGACAGAATTAATTTGGCAGGTTGAGATCAAATCACAATTGGTTAAGTAGATAATGTGGGTTATCCGTCAAAAATAACTGTTCCTTATTATTAGATATATTATTGAAGTGAGACTTCTTTAGGCGCGTTGTTGAATTTCAAGGTCGCGTCATGGTAAAACTGTCACGTCATGGATAGGCGAAAATTTTGGTATCTTTGAATCTTGGCAAAGAAGTTTCACTTCTGACACGTGAGCTCGGCACACTCGTTCTTTTGAAGTGAAACTTCTTTAGGCGCGTTGAGACTTGAGAATACAACTTCAAGGTCGCGTCATGACAATACCGTCACGTCATGGAGAGGCGACGATTTTGGTATCTTTGAATCTTGGCAAAGAAGTTTCACTTCTGACACGTGTGCTCGGCACACATGCTCTTTTTTGTTTTTTTTTATGTTTTCAAATTCCTCTCAAATAGAGGTAATAAATTAAACATAGGTCACATACTGCCTTCTTATCATGGTTTCATTGTAGTTTCATCTTAGGAAATGTTTACAGTTCAATAACCTTTTATCTGACAGTGTGATGAATGATTGTAGGATTTGTACTGAGTGCAGTGGTCTAGATCAGATATATTTATTATCTATGGTCTGGATTGTGTTCAGGTCGTGTAGGTGACCTTGATCATGAATTTATGACCAGAGATTAGGAACGAATGCAGACTATTATAGGGTAGGTATACCTATAATATAATCTCTTCTATATACCCTATGTAGGTAAGTAAACATTTATAAAATTCTCGTGTCACAATATAATTTACCATACTCCTCCGAAACTACTGGACCGTTTCTCGTGAAATTTTGTATATTGGGTAGGTAGATCTGAAAATCGGCTAACATCTATTTTTCATAGCCCTAAGTGATAAAAGTAGGTCAGAACAACATTTGCGCGGACAGTTTTTCAACATTTTTTTTATAATATTACCATGGACTAATATAATTAATATACTTGAGTATATTTGTCTATGATATTACTAGTTGTAATTGAGATTTCGTTCGAATTTATACTAGCATTCAGCCCGTGGTTCACCCGCGTGGTAAAGGGAAAATTCCCGTAGGGATAAAATGTTTCACCGCGGCAAACAGTAGCCTATATTACCATTCCCTAGATTCTTTAATATCTCTTGACTCAAAAATCATGTCATAAAATCGCTAATGCTGCCAGTCGCGACGTGAAAGAAACACATAGGTATAAACTTACTTTCGCTATTATAATATTATGTATTTAGGAAGTTGATACCGGACATAGAAATGTAAATAACAGTTTAGATTAATATGCACTATACTAAGGACAGGTATTATAATAGATACGTCATACGTAGTATATTATTATTAGTCTGTGATAATAGTATTATAAAGATATAATTAGTAGTAAATGGTAGTAACCTACTTTGAGATTCGTTAAATTGGTTTAACCGTTCCGTAAAAATTATCCTGGAAATACTAAGATATGTTTGATACTTTTACTTTATTATTTAAATCGTGTTATTATTATAAGTACTTGAGAAAACATCTAAAATTCTAAAATGTATCTCAATAATCAGTACGTAAATTAATATTAGCGCCATCTAGCGTTAGGTGGAGCATTCTCTTGTAGAGCATGAAACCTTTGCTTTCAAATGTTGTATTATATTTCTACTAGATGGCGCTGTACTCAAAAAATAATATTAATTAACTATTCATAAAAAAATAATGTGCTTCTTTCTTAAATAAGTTAGTAATATATTTTATAAGCTTTATTTAAATATTATTTTAAGCAAATCACATTATTAATTCAAAGTTTAAACTATTTATTTTTATTTCAATATATTATGCCACTCAATACTAGATGGCGCTACAGACCCGTTGCATTTCTAGCTAAACACGAAAAGTAAACGCGATACGAAATCACTTGTTTATCTGTTGTTATAAAAAAAATTAAATTAAAACTCGTAAAAATTCAATAGTGTCTGTTTTTAATTTTTACTAAATGCATATGGATGTTTACAGTCCGTTACACCTTTATGCACTGTAGGTACTTCCTACCAAAATAGTAATTTTCTCAATTTTTGTCCGTCTGTCTGTTTGTTCCGGGCATAATAATTATGGCGAGGTTTTATCAAGTTCTAAAAAGTAGCCTATTTATATAAAAATTTCATCAAAATCGTTACTATAACTTCTTTATATATTATTACTAGCCGCGCCCCGCGGTTTCACACGCGTGGCTCCGCTCCTGTTGGTCTTAGCGTGATGCTATATAGCCTACAGCCTTCCTCGATAAATGGGCTCTTTAACACCGAAAGAATTTTTTAGTTCCTGAGATTAGCACGTTCAAGCAACCAAACAATCTCTTCAGCTTTATAGTATAGATGAATGAATGAATGAATGAATGAGAACTTTATTGTACACACCAAAATATTACAGACATTACATAAAATAGAATACACATAAATTGCACAATGGGCGACCTTATGGCTACAGAGCCATCTCTTCCAGGTAACCCAAGAAGATGATGATGCAAGATGCAGTATTAAAGGAAAACATTTTACTCAAATAGTTTGTGATACGAAGTTCACCGAGTCTTCAAGCCATATAAAATTATATCATTATTAGATTATCATTTAGATACCTCTAAGAATATTCATAATATCGCTTCATTTATGCAATAGCAACTGACCATAATTTGTCCTAGTTCTCTTAATTAAAACAAGCGTAGGTCGTTGCAACTTTGCAAGCGCTTTATGTAATAGATATTATCTATGCTTTTTAAATAGATCGGTTTTAGAACTGCTGTAATGGGAATTAATGCGTATTTTATTTGGTCGGGTTATTATTTTTATCTTTGTGAATGGTATGTAACAATTTACCATTATTTTAAGGGTTATCTCTACATTTGTATGAAACTGTATCAGTTTATACTAGAAGGGCTGTTACACCTGTCATATTATTATACCTAATTATATTATGTACTAGCGGTCCGCCCCGGCTTCGCCCGTGGTACATATTTGCGTTTTCTCTACATAAAAACCATCCTCATACTTCAAGAAATATAATAAAAAAAGAATTATCAAAATCGGTTCAGCCGTTCTCGAGTTATGCGCTTACCAACACATTTTGCGATTCATTTTTATATATAAGATTATTTAATGATTACAATAGGTATTTTATCTATAAAAAAATAGGTTTTTTGGTAGTTGAAAGTTAAATTATGCCTGGCGATGTCTATTAAAATAATATAATTCATTTTACTTTTAATCCTGGGTCAATTCAGAACGTGGGGAGCATTTAATAATATAAGCTTTTTATTTCCTTACTTTTACAAAAATTTACACTTTAACTTAATACTAAATACTTTATATAATAAAACCTTAAAAACTAATATAATTATGTGTATTGTTAGTGACATTTTTAGTTATTCTATGTTAGTATTTATCTTATTATTCTATATTGTAAGGACCGCTTTGTGCGGTGAAAGCCTCCTCCAAAATCTTCCATTTCTGCCTATCATTAGCCAGTTTTACCCAGTGGTTCCCCGCTACACCAACAATGTCGTCTTGCCACCTTTTATAGGGTCTGCCTCTTTTTCGGCTCCTGTCCGCTAAAAACCAGTTTGTAATGATCGTTGACCATCTTTCATCTTTTTGCCTTTGGTTGTGTCCTGCCCATCTCCATTTTAATCGAAGAACATGATTACCGACGTCATTCGCTTTTGTTACTTTCCTTATTGATGTATTTTTTATATGGTCTTTTAATCGAATATTCATGTAGCTTCTTTCAATTCCTCGTTGGCAGACTCTTAATTGGTTAAGAGATTTTTTGGTCAGTGGCCAGGTTTGGCATGCGTAAGTAAGACACGGTAACAAGCAGCTGTTCATGGCCTTCGTCTTCAAGCGTACTGGTATTGGTCCTTTAAATATGTCTTTCATAGACCAGTACTTGTTCCATGTCATAGTTATTCTTCTAGATATCTCCCTCTCTGTGCAGGACTTAAATGAGATAAGGTGACCCAGATATATGTACTCATCTGTATATTTCAGTTCTTTTGTGTCTACATATAAAGGTATTTTCTGTCTGTTTGTCATAATTTGTGTTTTGTCATAGTTGATTTCTAATCCTGAATTTTTGCTATGTTCACTGAGGGTGGTTAACATTGACTGAAGCTGAATCGGGCATTCTGATAGTAACACTATATCATCTGCGAACCGTAAATGGGACAAGTATTTTCCATTTATTCTTATGCCTTTGTCTGCCCAATCAAGTTTCCTAAATATGTTTTCAAGTACCGCAATGAATAATTTTGGTGAGAGTGGGTCTCCTTGTTTAACACCACGTTCTATTGGAAAGGGTGAACCATTTGTGTCCAACTTTATCCTTGCATAGTTTTCTCTATATATTTCTTTTAGAAGATTGATGTAGCCAGCCTCTAAACCCTGTGCTTGAAGAGCTTCCCACATAGAGTCATGAAATATTGAGTCAAAGGCTTTTGAGTAGTCTATGAATAATATGTATAGGGGTCTGTTATATTCCACGCATTTCTCAATAACTATTTTTAATGTAAATATATGATCTACTGTAGAGAATTTTGACATAAATCCAGCCTGCTCTACCGGTTGGCTCTCATCTATTGTATGGCTTATTCGTCGTAATAGGGTAGATGCGAAAACTTTATAGAGACATGATATTAAGCTTATAGGTCTGTAGTTAGATATTAGTTTTGGACTTCCTTTTTTATATATTAAAACTATTTCAGACTCCTTCCACTGATTTGGTATTGCATTTTGTGAGAGAATCAGATTGAATAAATTTGTTAGTGTCTCGACCATCATATAAGAACCTGCTTTTATCATCTCATTGGTAATTCCATCTGCACCGGGACTCTTGTCAGACTTTAGATTTTTAATTGCTTGTTCTACTTCTTCATTCAAAAAGACAGGTATTGGATCGTTATTCAAGTAGGTAGTGTACGAATCCAACTTGGTTGGTATGGTCTTAGTTTTATATAAGTCTCTGTAGTACTGTGTGGCTAGATCCAGTATTCCTGCTCGATTAAAGACTGAGGAACCTGAAGGATGGGTAAGTTGTGACAGTAAATCTTTTTTAATTTCGAGTGATTTATATGCTTTTTTGACACCTCCTGTCTTTTCTAAAAAGGTTTCCAAGGTCTTTATTCTGAGTTCCTTATCATTGCTTTTTATTTTTCTTTTTATTGTCTTGTAAAGTTGGCTAATTCTCTTTTTTTCTATTTTTGTCTTGTTTTCTGTATTTCTAAGGTTGTGTAATTCTTTCTTCATGTTCATGGGGAGCATTTACCTATAATAAAACACACTATTAATTTGGTAAGTATATATTTTGGTTCTTATTTATAACTTATTATATCTACTTATCTACCTACGATCCTACGAATATTACCAACATAAACAATCTATACTAATATGTATTACCTAGTAGGTATATTATTATTAGTCTGTGGTATTACTAGCCGCTCCGCGCGGTTTCACCCCCGTGGCTCCTCTCCTGTTGGTCGTAGCGTGATGGTATATAGCCTATAACAAACAAACAAACAAACAAACTCTTCAGCTTTATAATATTAAAGTATAGATAAAGCTGAAGAGTTTGTTTGTTTGTTTGAACGCGCTAATCTCGGGAACTACTGGTCCAATTTGAAAAAATCTTCCGGTGTTAGATAGCCAATTTATCGAGGAAGGCTATAGGCTATATATTATCATCTCGCTAAGACCAACAGGAGCGGAGCACTGCGGGTAAAACCGCGGAGCACAGCTAGTCCATAAACTGACACAAACCTAATTTAATTTCAATTGCATTTAACAATTTACAAGAAAGAATAATTTTTTCACACTGCTAGTCAATTAACAGACAAAGTGTCCCAATTAGGCAGGCGACACCCGACGCGTTAATTAGTTTTAAACGGAATGCCATACTAATCTGTGCCACGTGACTGCTTAATGTCTTCGTTCAGACGGGCGGCGGTTTGAACGCGGCGTTTTGCACGCTAGTCTACAATACATCTACATAATACCTAAAATATTATAATAATGACACACAAAATAACAGCAGCAAAATTGAATACCTAATAGCCAACACGCTATTCGACCACATATAGAGGGTAACTTGGATTAACACAAATCAAGGTCTTATCCCGGAAATCCCACGGGAACGGGAATTATGCGGGTTTTCCTTTGAAAACGCGGGCGAAGCCGCGGCCGGAAATCTAGTACCTACAACTTAATATAAAGTGTGAATAAATGATTTGATAAGCAATGTTGTTTTATTTCTATTTCACACACTACTCGTAACATTCCTACTTAATTATCGTTTTAACATTAAACGCAGCTCATATGAACCCGCTTCAACCAGGGATGGCTTACAGAAGGGTGGAAAAAAAGATTTTTAATTTGTACTTACAGTTAAGAGGAGTGTCGCTGACAGGGGCGACCAGTTAACATTTAAATCATTTTTGTGTTTGTCATTATGTTTGAGAGCTGTTATATTTCCTATTTGGCTTTTCAATTGTAATTAAAATTGTTTTGATCGAATTTGATTGCGAATTATGATAGAAATTAGCCAGTTATTAAAGAGATAATACTTTTTCTGGTATGTAAAGCAAATCATACAGAACTAGAGGTCCGCCCCGGCTTCGCCCGTGGCACATATTTCGCAATAAAAGGTAGCCTATGTCCTTTCTCGGGTATCAAAATATCTCCATACCAAATTTCATGCAAATTGGTTCAGTAGTTTAGGCGTGATTGAGTAACAGACAGACAGAGTTACTTTCGCATTTATAATATTAGTATGGATTTACATAGGGACAGCAGACAACTACTAGCATTTTATGTAAAATCACATCCTTTTGATTTATAAGCAAAAATAATAGCTACTACCTATTTATGGGTAGTTCTACAAAGTATGGAAGAAAATGAGTCTCATTTCGGCCCACATTTTTTTAAACGTTCTGTTTGCGGAATTCAGTCTAATGACAAGAGTACAACGTCTCTAAAAGTATATAGAGCGGAACAGTCAAAATATATAATAGTTTTCGATTTATGACCATTTTAAGGAAATCAAGCCACAGGAAACTGAGCAGGTCACCAGGAAACTGAGAAAAACAACAAAAATCGGTAGAGATCAACGAGATCAACGTTTATTTATCATGTTTTACATGAATTTGTATTATTAGATAAATTTTTAATGGTACTAGTA
This sequence comes from Colias eurytheme, assembly GCF_061535395.1. NCBI lineage: Eukaryota > Metazoa > Arthropoda > Insecta > Lepidoptera > Pieridae > Colias > Colias eurytheme. Next base: position 8,157,661 of record NC_143001.1, read on the forward strand.
CCTTTAATAATAACGAAAAATAGCTCTATGCTTGGCTTACATACTAATTCTATACTTAAAGAGTCTTGAACAGGAACTCTATTCATCAAATGATCATTGAGCATTAAGAATTAAGTAAAATCTATTCTAAGTTTATTAATTCAGTAAAATCTTCTTAAAGTTAACAACATAAAAATAATGAAGTCTGAGACATAATGACACTTCATACTAGCATTGTACTTAAATCTAGTAAAAATAAATAATAAAAAAAAGGGAGGTATTAATAACTTTGGCGGTTGAAATTGATATTTTTTGTTTTATGGCATTCAAATGCTTTATAAATATAAATTTATATTTCTATTCTTTATAAATTTATATTTATAAAGCATTTGAATGCCATAAAACAAAAAATATCAATTTCAAAAAAAAAGGTCATGTTCCATCGTTACAATATTGTATTCACTGAAAAGTGTTTCATATTGGTTGAGATGGTTGTTAATCATCTCAATAGACGGCGCGCGGTGTGTCCCTTAGACACATAAAACTGAAAGAATAGAATGAATTCGATTGGTCTGGTGGGTCACGAGTGGCTGAATTGGTCAGGCATCCGCCCCGGAATGGCGTGAAAGGATGCGGATTCGAGTCCCACCTTGTGATCTAATTTTTTCTATTCTTTATAAATTTTAACTTTGGCGGTTTCAATACTATATTATTTTTATGCTAAATTTTAAAATCACAGTCAGCTGAGCAGTCAGGACATGTAAACAATATAGAATCGCCTTTAATGCATCCATCATATGCCCAATTATTGCATACTAGACACTGGAACCAGTCATTTCCTGTAGTATCTTCGTTGTGAGACCACCACAGATAAGGCACTCACAGTCAGTGTATTTATTTTCCTTTCCATTTTTTTTCTTTGCCTCTACATTTCTTGGAATTCAATTTTCGCTTCAGTTTTGAGTCTGTTTTTTATCGTAGTCTGTCTTTTTTCTTTTTCAGCTGCCAATCTCAGGGGATCTATTTTAATTTTTCATACCTCAATTTCTAGCTTTTCTTTGGTTTTGCAATTTTTTCTGTACAACATAATATAATATTTAGTGTTCAAAATACAGTGCAATGCAACCAACTTTATTTGACACTTACATGTGTATAATCATTGTTATCAGACTATTAAAGATTTATTTTTCTACTAAGTCATGACATAAGTTAAGTTGTAGTGTAAACACCTACAGTCAAAATAGTACTAGGAACTGCCAAGATCGGTAAAAGTAATGTTTTATGCTTTTATCCGAAGTTTCTGAAAGATGACGTGCATACTTAAAGATGACCATTACCAATACTAATTATCTGTAGATATTTAATTACGACAGCTACTCAAATGATTTATTTCATTAATTCATACGTAGTTTAATGTTTATAGGTAGAAAGTTTTAAATTATCTTACGCAGAAACAATGTTTTAGTGTGAACTTATCAGGATCCTGGATGGTCCTCAGTACCCTGGCTTTCAATTTGACAGGAACCTGAGACCAGGATCCTGAGAATATCTGTCTTATATTTAAAAAAACATATCAATTTACAACATTTAACCAGAATTAAGCAAAACTAGGCCTTTGCGTCAGCATCTTACGTATCAAAACGCTATATTTCCTAATATTATTTATTAATTACGTAAAAAATATCTTACCAGGATTCTGGGAACTTCACTGATTACGAGGCCACTTCCCTTACTTACCGCGCCGGGCTGACTGTACTACGTGCTAGGTGTGAATAGCTAGATGATATTCTTTGTCTCTTTCGTACGTCTGATTGACTCAGCTGAACGGCAACATCGCACGACAAAAAACTTAGCTGTTATTTGCTTATTTTACATCGACCAGGATCCTGATATGAAAGCGTGGGGACAAAATGTTGACAATATTTTTTTAATGTTTTTTTGGGAAAATAAGATAATAATTATTCTACCTAGCAAGAAAACACAGTAAACTCACCGATTTGGCTTTCAAATTACCTTGATACAGAAAAGTAAATAAATCACGACGAACTTTAAATCAGAATTTGTCTGAGGGACAGTTCAGGATCCTGAGAATTTGACACTTTGAACAAAGATTTAGTGGCATAAATAAATGTTTTTATTAATTATTTTCAGTGACCAACAAGAAGCAGCTTTAAATAACAGTATTCCGTACAAATTAATTACTTTGAAACGTTTTTTTTAGTATAATTTGGCTGAGCCGCTAAAAATTCCTTACTTTGTAGAACTACCCTTATATAAACCTTTGATTATGTATAAACTCGTATATCAATCAGTAAGTGCATATCTGCTGAAATTAAAAAAAATATTTACTGTGAATTGTGATAGAGTTATCTAAATCATTGTGAAAATTGTACCCAGACCCGTTCAGCCGTTCCCGCATGAAAGTGTACCTTTCTATGAAAAACATTTTTCTTCTATCTCATAATTTTCCTAGTAATAGGTAATATGCGTAACCATTAACTATTCTCATTTTCACAATTAAAATTCTGGGATATGTACCTACCTACTTTGTCTGAATTATTTCACTTTAATAATTTTTGAGCTTTTTACGAACAAATATATTAATATCTTAATCCTCATAATACAAGTGCGTAGAAAAGCCATTTCTTTTAAAAGTACATATATATATTATATACCTACTTAACATTCGTTGAATTCAAACAACACACTTGACAGTTACACAAGTATAAGATAAAGGCCCACAATGAAATTAAACAGAACATTAAGAAGTAATTTTGGTACACTTTGATCAAATATACAACTTTCAGAAGCCGTCCAGACACTTGACTCCTCCGCACATAAGAATAACATACGATTAGAGCTCAAATAACACTGGACGGGAATACTTTGACAAAATCTAGTTTTACGCTCGGCATGCCTTCACAAAGTCTCTTACATTTTACAAACTTATACGCATGTATTCGAAACAATTCGTCAAGCAATTCTGAACTCTATTTTTAAAGAAATAAGGGTGTTAGTAGTGTTCTGTGGATGTATTTCTAAGATTGTCGTAAGGTCCTCGGGCAAAATGTACCTACTAAGATAGGATCTTGTTATAAGAACGTCTTTTTCAGTTGGTATTGTCTACAATTACTCAGCTTTGTGCTGTGAAGTGTTTCCCTCTCTTTCGCACACGTTGACTCGTCGATATCGCCATCCTTTTCTAATTCCAATTTGATTTCCTTCCGTTGTAATGTTTCGGAGATTTTTTTAATTATATCCTTGCGAAGCTTTAAAAGTTCGGTTTGTTTTCATTTTTATATTTTGGAGGGAAAAGAGGAAATTAGTTAAAGAAATATGATTATGGCGTTGGTTTTTTATCGTTTATTATTGCCTGACTTTAAAAAGGGAGACTAATGTTAGATATTCTCCACTTTTCAAAGTTTTTAAAATATTTATGCATGCAGGATGAGTTATCCATATAAGTTATCCATACAGCTTTTTTCTATTATGTATATTATGTTTTGTATAAGTAGCCATACGAGCTATAGGTATATTTCTCAATCTTAGGTACCTATAGCCGCGAACAAAATTGCTTTTCAGAAATCCAAGCATGAAACGTACTTGCAACACAAACATTTTCGTATTTATCAACTTACAAAAACTAAACTAACCTAACCTATTTCTTAATTATTTGACCTTTCCTTTAGTAACAGTTGTCTTAAACACCACACAATAAAAAGACCATTAATCCAAAAATAAAATTCACAGTAACCCCCCAAAACCCATTAAGATGCAGCCCTATAACGAGTATCACACTAACCGCTAAGGAATTTGTCTAAAAATGCGAATAATACGCGATTATTGCATCGCCCCTCGCCGCGCTGTGCGTGATGGATGCGCCTTGTGCTCTAGGGTTGTCACGTTGGAGATTTTTTTTTCAATGTTACAAAATATTAAGCTGATAAGTATTAGGTTTGATGTTATTTTGGTAAAGAAGTAGACTTCCCCGCAAAAAAATATTTTAAAAGAGAAAATTCGCTGGAGTTGGCTAGTAAATAAAACAAGAAAGTCTTTGGATAATACATAATTGTTTTAGTTTCACTTGTTCACACAACTTAAGTAAACCAATTCTTTCAACGTAAACTAGGTTCCAGAATTAGGAATAAGACTAACTTGAAAATTTCTGTTTCGATTAATACATTCATTACTTTTTGACAATACCTACCTACAGCAAAATCGAAATCATGTATTTATTGTCTATATTATATCGAATAAAACTTTATTTCTTACATCAAACTAAAAACCTCAAATACTTTCGAATATTGTTGTGTTGTGTTTATGAAAATAAAATTCAATTAAAAAACTCTCCCGTGCGAGCCCTAAAGCCGCGAGTGACCCTAGACTGTTAAAAAGAAATAAAAAAGTAATAAAACGCAATACACTATAAAAAGCACGCGGAAGGGTTCGCCCTGTCTTATTGACACTTAGAAATAATGTATTTGAAACAGTATTCGATACAATATTTTAACCAACTTCAAAAAAGGAGTTATAGATTTTGAATTGTAGTCGTGTATGTTTGTCATATCCTTGATATCCTAATATCCACATATCCACATATGACATATGTAATTTGTATTTATTGACGTACAATAAAAATATTTTATTTCTTTCCAGGTTGACATAGGTAATACATATTATTCAAAGATTTAATTATGATAGACTCAGAATGAGTGGTTTTAATAAGATATAAAGATTTATTGGTGTTCATAATTTAGTATCTAACATTAACAAATTGATCCATTCCCTACAAACAAATATAAAAAAATCCACTGTCACAAGCAAAGCACAGTCAAAAATAAAAACCAGTTAATATTATTGTTAACAGTTGAAGAAAGTTATAGTATAGTAAAGTGTAGTGTAGTGTAGACAGTCGGCAGATCAGAGCTAGTGGACTATACTGTCAAGTGCTACAGGGCCGGATTTAGAATTAAATAAAAAATAAATATTTTTATTGTGTACTGTTTGGAAGGGCCACGCTTGAGTTGAATCATCAGGTAAGAAAGATGAATATTTAATTCAAGTTTGTAAAAAGTAAATGCGTAAAAAGTAAAAAAAATATGTTATTAGTTATTACGATGTCTTTGATTTATAAAACTAAATTAAATGATGACCTGCTGCGTAAATGTAATAATTGCTTCGGTGTAAAATATAAATAAAAGCAGAGTTATAAATTTATAAAGAATAGAAAAAATTCGATCACGAGGCGGGACTCGAACCCGCATCCTTTCGCGCCATTCCGGGGCGGATGCCTAACCAACTTAGCCACTCGTGACCCGCCAGAGCAATCGAACTTATTCTATTCTTTCAGTTTTATGTGTCTGGAGGGACACACCGCGCGCCATCTATTGAGATGATTAACAACCATTTCAACCAATACGAACCACTTTTCAGTGGTTGTTAATCATCTCAATAGATGGCGCGCGGTGTGTCCCTCCAGACACATAAAACTGAAAGAATAGAATAAGTTCGATTGCTCTGGCGGGTCACGATTCCCCTTCAACCTCTTCATCCCCTTCATCCCCTTCATCCCCTTCAACCTCTTCAACCTCTTCATCCTCTTCATCATCTTCATCCCCTTCATCCCCTTCAACCTCTCCATCCCCTTCATCCCCTTCAACCTCTTCATCCCCTTCATCCCCTTCAACCTCTTCAACCTCTTCATCCTCTTCATCATCTTCATCCCCTTCATCCCCTTCAACCTCTTCAACCCCTTCATCCCCTTCAACCCCTTCATCCCCTTCAACCTTTTCAACCTTTTCATCCTCTTTAACCTCTTCATCCCCTTCATCCTCTTCAACCCCTTCGTCCCCTTCAACCCCTTCATCCCCTTCATCCCCTTCAACCTCTTCAACCCCTTCATCCCCTTCAACCCCTTCATCCCCTTCAACCTCTTCATCACCTTCATCCCCTTCATCCTCTTCATCCCCTTCATCCCCTTGATCCCCTTCAACCTCTTCATCCCCTTCATCCCCTTCAACCTCTTCATCCTCTTCAACCTCTTCATCCTCTTCATCCCCTTCAACCTCTTCATCCCCTTCATCCCCTTCAACCTCTTCATCCCCTTCAACCCCTTCAACCTCTTCATCCCCTCCAACCTCTTCATCCCCTTCATCACCTTCAACGTCTTCATCCCCTTCAACCTCTTCATCCCCACTCACGAGTGGCTAAGTTGGTTAGGCATCCGCCCCGGAATGGCGCGAAAGGATGCGGGTTCGAGTCCCGCCTCGTGATCGAATTTTTTCTATTCTTTATAAATTTATATTTATAAAGCATTTGAATGCCATAAAACCAAAAATATAAATTCAACAAAAAAGGTCGTGTTCCATCGTTACAATATTGTATTCACTGAAAAGTGCTTCATATTGGTTGAAATGGTTGTTAATCATCTCAATAGATGGCGCGCGGTGTGTCCCTCCAGACACATAAAACTGAAAGAATAGAATAAGTTCGATTGCTCCGGCGGGTCACGAGTGGCTAAGTTGGTTAAGCATCCGCCCCGGAATGGCGCGAAAGGATGCGGGTTCGAGTCCCGCCTCGTGATCGATTTTTTTCTATTCTTTATACACATTGAAGAGAGAGTTTTCGCGCCTTTTCAATTTCCATGCATAAGAGACCTCCATTTTCACAATGGCTGCATTCGATTCTTGCCCTCCGAATCGATATATCGTTACCCCGATCATCGTATGAAGCTTAAGCCAGGCCCTGGTGTAGACTTTCGCGGGCAAATGCCCATTCCCATGGGCGTAGCCACGGTGGGGCAGGGTGGGGCACTTGCCCCACCCTGGCTCTGACTTGGAAGGTACCCAACCAAATCTAAAAAACTTAATTATCTAGGTACTGACTACAAAACTTAATATCTGTTAAAAAATTCTCACTCGAAAGTTGTCAGCCAACACAAAAAATGCGATCTAAACAAAAAGCTTGCTCTTCTATGTTACATGATTTAAACCACTTTTGGTGCCAGAAAAAGTAGTGTAGTACTGTTACCCCATTCAAAGCTGTTTTTATTTAGCCAAATTCGCACTTAATTTCCCATCCAATTTCACTTTTGTTTTAGGTTAAGTTACTGACCATAAAAGCAAAAAATGCTGACATATCCAGGTGGAGCTACGCCCGCAATCTTACATAAAAGTTTTTGGCCGATATCTCATAAACTATCCATTTTAAGGCAAAAAATATGGGGAATTTTTGGTAGATAGTAAAATTTTACATGTTTACGATTTATGGCCTATTTAATGATCCGATTAATCGTTTTTAGCAAGTAACTTTTTAAAATATTGGATTAGTCAATGAAATGCAAAGGCATTACTATATACATACATATATGCATTATCCATTTATTAAGATTACTTTATTTGAAACTTTTTTTCTAATGCTTTTTGAGTTATATAACGTTTGGCGAAAAATAGAAAATTTCAAGGTGTGTATTTTTCGTATATATTTCGTACAACTAAATAATATTGAGTAGTTATTTTATATTCGGATACAAGAATAAAATAAAAGAAAATGGAACGAAAATATTTAAAAAAATGTATTAAAAAATTTTCTTCTATAAGTAAAATAAAAATCAAAAATGTTGCCGTTTCGGAAACGGTGAAAATCCACTTGCATTGGAAATTTCTTCTTCGTTTTCATTACATCACCTGCCAAGTCACCCGCCGAGCGGCGGCATTTCTACATTATACGTAGAACAACTCAAAAAATATGGGCACTCAAAAAAAATTCAAACAAAAGTTGTAGAGAATAAAGTTATCTAAAAACAATGTTCAATGTACATACCTACATGCATTTTATTCATTAATCCAATATTTTAACGAAAAACCGGTTCATTAAATTTATAGGCCATAACCGTAAATACTAGTTTTACAGAAAAGTTTAAAGAGTATAAAAGATGCGAAATTTTTCTTTCTACAAAAAAGTCTAAGTAACTTTTGCCCTTAAGTGGATAGTTTTCGAGATATCGGTCAAAAACTATAAGATTGCGAGCAAAGCTCCACCTGGATCTATCAGCATTTTGTGTTTTCATGGTCAATAAGTGACCATTAACCTAAAACAAACATGAAATTGGATCGGAAGTGCAAGGTTTTGCTTTATTTACTAAGTTATATCTACCATTTGAAATGTTTTATTTTTCCATTTACATAGACATGTTTAGTACCTACCTAGATTTTATGGTAAAAAGGAATCATATTATTTTATTAGAAAGATAAACTATATAATATAGGGATGAAATTTGCAATATAAGCGGCTGTATCTTTTGATTTATTCATTATTATTCCAGCATGATACCACCACGCGTTCTTGAAAAAAAAAATATATTTTTAGACAGATAGACAGAAGGACAACAAAGTCTGTCTGACTGTCAACACACTTTTTCTCAGAAACGCGTGGAGGTATCAAGCTGAAATTTATATCGAATACTCAAGTCTATCGAAAACTATAAGCCAACGCAATCAAAAGATCCATTTTATGCTGCAAATTATCGCAAATTTCGACATTCGCAAGGGAATCAAAACCTACATTGTACTTCCCGTGAACACAGTCTTTAAATTTGGTTAAAACTTAAAAGCAATGCACAGATAAAGGGAAAATTGCTAAAACATACATTTTAGAGTTACAACCTTGGTTACAACATAATAAAAAGTAGGTTTGTTCGGAGCTCTCGGTGCGCGAATCCGACTCGCACTTGGCCGGTTTTTTTTTTGCCCCACCCTGTGCCCATGGCTAGCTACGCCCATGCCCATTCCTCAAGAGCTTTTGATGAAACGCGGGACGGGTAAGTCCGGGGGTGTTGTGCAGAAGGAAAAGAAGAAAAAATCGAAGTAATTTACAATATGGCCGCTTTGGTTGATATGTTTTTAATAAATGTATTTAATGTATTTAAATATTTATAAATTTATATTTATAAAGCATTTGAATGCCATAAAACCAAAAATATAAATTCAACAAAAAAGGTCGTGTTCCATCGTTACAATATTGTATTCACTGAAAAGTGCTTCATATTGGTTGAAATGGTTGTTAATCATCTCAATAGATGGCGCGCGGTGTGTCCCTCCAGACACATAAAACTGAAAGAATAGAATAAGTTCGATTGCTCTGGCGGGTCACGAGTGGCTAAGTTGGTTAGGCATCCGCCCCGGAATGGCGCGAAAGGATGCGGTTCGAGTCCCGCCTCGTGATCGAATTTTTTCTATTCTTTATAAATTTATATTTATAAAGCATTTGAATGCCATAAAACCAAAAATATAAATTCAAAAGCAGAGTTGTTAATTTCATCGTTTCTGTGTTTAGATACAGTTCAATTTCTTCATTAAGTTGCCGCTATTAATTCGCACTAAGTTATTTAAAAAAAAAATTCCTTGCAATGAACTCCAGGCATATCTGAATCTGAAAACAAATAAAAATATTTTATTCATTCAACACCTCATCTTAATGAGTATACATCAAAAAATCCTTTGTAAAAGACGTCCAGCTTTTACGATCCTTTCCTTAAAACCTACAAAACAACAAAAAAACAAATTTATACTTATTATATTTAAATCCGTCCCTGCATTGCCACCATGCTAGTATTTTGATAGTCGGCGGCTTTGTAGCATTTGGCCTACATACTGCATCCCTCTCACATACCCTACGTTAGAGTGAGACAGCGCTATGGAACACTTACTTAGCCAATATTTAAGCACTTGGCTACAATGGGTTCAAAAAATTAATATTTGTACACTTTCAGTGGAGAATTTAGTTCGGTTTTTTGAATTCTTCACTAAAACAACTCGTGGTATCGGTTACAACATTTGTGGCGTTTTTTTTCATGTTTTGTAATTACTTATATCTATTTTTTATATTGTTGTCGTAATAGTAACTGTTAAAATATCTATGATTATGATCCATCTATAAATTAAAGTGCTTTAACAACAAGAGAAATGAGATCAGTAAATTTTATTATGTTTTTTGCACGCCTCATAAGCGAAGCGTTGAGGTGGGTACTACTGTCACTTCGCGCAAAACATCTGATTTTTCAAACTTAAAATGTCTTTATGTATCATACATTGCACTTGTAAGATAATACATACACACACATATTAAGAAAAAACACTATTTTTAACGTTCATGATATTTTTGATGTCATTTTTGTTATTTAAACTAGTTAAAAAACAGTTTAAAAAAGTTCTGTCTTGGACGTCCGTGTGTCTGTATGTGCGGATCCTTTTTCTTGTTAACACGATAGCGACCGAAATACTTTACTAATCGAGTCTTTTTTTTTCTCTTACGCTTGAGTATGCTCAGGAATAGAACCCTTCCATTTTTCAGGGTCTGATTCGATGTGGTTTAATTGTTATTAAATAAACAAAAATAATAATTAATAAATATTTATTAAAAAAAAATTATGAGGCGTGCACTTTTGGATTTTCCAATTTTTTCTAATTTTACACGCTTTTATTAGGTAGGTTATTATCTTTAGTTTTCCTTTAGACTCGATTTTAACCTACTTTTAAGGGATTTACACTTGTCAAGGATCGATGACAATACAATAATTTCATGACTTCAAGCGTGTTTTTTTTTAAATTATTATTTCAACGTAAAAACGTCAGAAGGCTAATGCTATTAACATGAAAGGTCAGTAATTGCGTGTGTCTGTTAATTTGATTGTTGGTTTAATTAAAATGGCGTCATGTTAGCGAGGCTAATCATACGATTTCGTATCATCGATTAGGCAACTGTTTGTCTTGGCTACTTGGGTGTAGCGTCAGCAACAGCATTCATATATGTACATATTTTTGAAAAATTTTGTACAAAAAAGTGGAAAGAGGGGGATTCGAATATATTTTTTCAAAATAATGCAAAAATGCTTGAATACAATTATAACAGGATTTCCTTATTTTAAATCGGGAATATATAAATCATCATTATTCGTAAATAGGCTGTGATAAAAATGTAGGAAGGTAGGTAGGTATAACCACAGACAGAACTCTGATTATCTCTACCTAACTGATTATTATGCAATAAGATCCTCGAATACAAAAAAAATAACATTTTTTAAAAATTAAAATACGACATTATTTGCTGTTGAATTTAGATGTTTGCCTTGTACATACAAGGTTTATCTGTGCTTATTTCTGTAAAATTAAAGACAAAATATACTGACCGATTGTTCCACTTCATCTATTCCGCTGACCGTACAAAACTTAAGAAAAATCTTAATAATATGTTGTAAAACTGGAAAACACATTAGCGAGATAATGTTCCCGCGCACGTAAGTATTTTGTTATTATAATAAATAGCTGACGCAATTTCGGCTTATCAGTAGGTTTTAACTTTTTAGGTACAGTCGGGTGCGTATAATATGTTATGTCAGTTATGTTAGGCACTTGACTGTACATAATATATGGGTAGTATGGAAGTCGAAAAAGAATAAATATATAACAGACTATTATTAGTATAGTATTATTATGTCTCTCTCCATAATACACGGGTACCACCAGAAGGAAGATACCCGGTCCTTTGGAAGGCTTACGTGGGGATACAGGTCCAACACGCAGAGGCCCTTTAGAGAATTTAATGTGTTGGGACTTGGACACCAGCCGCAGCCTGCCCATGACTGCACTATATGTAGAGATACATCCCTGGGCAGTCCGCGGCCAATGTAGGACTATTGCAAAATATGGGAATTAAAAATCTGGTCTATGAAGGAGGTGTTCGGTGGATTGGTAGGTTGGGTCTACGGGGAGTATAGTATTATATTATTATCTGTGCCAATACTGTCTAATATCCAGTAGGTATGATAAAGGATAGAAGTCATAGAAGTAATTTTACGTACTAACCGAACCTTATAGATATAGTTTTTTTTAACATCATCTTCAGTACAGAATATGCTGGTCAAGTAGAAGTTGGTAGACATCACACATCGATACATATATGTTTATTTTCTTAAATCGATGCGAACAGTGCTGAATGCTGATATAATGAGCGAGCGCAAAATGCAAATCTGCAGATGGCAGATGGTTTGTGCATGAAAGAGTAACAAACATACACCCATTCCTCCACACATTCGTCATTCGCGTCATTAGTAGGATATTATATGTATAGTTATAGTATTATATCATCATCTGTGATATAGTCTATGGATATATTGCAACAGTTTCTCTGCTCACCTGTACACTGTACAGTGGGTAACTCGATCGCTCTCCGGTTGATCACCTAGCGGCTAGCGGCGACTATTTGTCCTCCATATTTGTCCACTACCCAAAGACACAATATTTGAACATTTTTAGAAACTCACATTTCCATTCTTACGCACGTACACTTATAATTTAAAAACTTCTCTACCGAACTGTACCTTATTACTATGCTAATAAGGATCATTCTATTCGTCGGCAAGTTGTTAGATTGAATAAGAATTATCATTTTGACCTCTAAGTTATTGTAATAAGGATTACGTTGTAATGTTTTTGGGATTTGTAAGTCATTATTTGACTAATTATCGAGTTACCACGCAACACTGATTGGGGTTTTAGTATTTTTGTACGTGAAGTTGCGGGTAAACATGGAATGTGGTATTTTAGAAACTGTCAATTTATTTTGTTTATACGATCGTGCTTTTAAGTATGTTGCAATTTAAATACAAGTAACGGTGTAAGCGAAAGCTGCAGTCTTCAAGAAAAACCCAAAAGAGCGTGGTAAATTGGAAGAGCATCTCCTAATAAAAGCAACCATTCAAATTTAAATGTAACGCATTTGCAGATGCGCGCAAAAATAACTGAATACATAACATTTTTTATTACTTTTTAAGTTTTTAGTATTTAATAATAATATGTTACCTAAAAATTATATTCGTCCATGCCTACAACTACTTACAGTTTCGCAAAATATAAAGAACGTATTACAATCACGTCCCTATAAATAAACGTTTTATTGAAAACACCAGAACAATTACCATTATATTCCAAGCCACCCATTACATTATTGTAATGATTTTATTTACCTCGTGCCAAATGAAAGTATGTTCCTTCCATTACATAATATAGAGTACACTTGGCATTATATCGATCACTTTAAACAATGGAAAAAACATAAAAAACACGCCACACGATACCTCTTGACTCACAGTGAGAGCTCTTAAATAATTGTTTTATTATTCCCATTATTATATTAATAAAAAGCTTAATAATTGTTATCGAATAACCCGACCAATTTAAAATGACCCCTGCGTTTTAAACACTGTCTTGTAATAAGGGAGGTACTGTAATTAATACGTATTTTAAGTGATTTTTTTAATGGTTTAACGATCGATTCTTTTGTGCTTTGTGGGGACCGTTTTGTGGGCTTTAATTCATTGTTATACACTAATTAAGTATTATACTATGTGAGGTGGAGTTTTATTGTTATGTATTGTGTTTGTGAAACATTTAAACGTTGTTAAGTTTAACCGTTGCGTTGATTGAAGTTAAACGATTTGTAATTATATGTGTGGTTTAGGTTATTTTTCAATTGGGGCGGAATATACAATAAATTATATTGCAGAATTTGGGCTAGTGTCTTTTGCTTTAGGAATTAGGATAGAAGTCTAAACTCTAAACCTTCCACGACAAACTCACTCAAGCATTCGATTTGTTCCACTCTATTTGATTGTCATAACACTATTTATAACAAGACGAGATGTACATATGTATTTGTATCGATGCAAAACTAAAACTACTGCGTAGATATTCTAATAAGATTTCGCTTATTACTCACGACCATTCCACGTTGTATCAATCCGTTTCAAAATCCATTCATTATTTCAGCTCTGAGTTTTACATTTGCTACTAGAAGTCTGTTTTTCTCCACAACATTTATATCTCTTCTCAAATAAATCAAAACAACTTTGCCTGCATTTTCACTTGAAACCCAACCTCCTCACCTTAAATTGCGTAACACTAGTATGTCAATTTTAACAATTATCTACAATTCTACAATTTACAAAGCAACTCAATTAAACGCTTCCTTCATACGATACGATTTCCAAAATGTCGCACATTTGGAACTCACAGAACCACAAGGCACATGTAGTTGACGATGCGTATAATTGTAAATTGTAGAAACCTGTGTTACAAATTACAATTGGATTTAACGCTTCAATAATTTGCGTTTTTGTTGTTGAAAAAACCGTAAGAGATTTTAGGCTACTGTTGTAGAAGATTTGGGGCTGTTTTGTAAAGATTTCTCGTAATAGGTGTTAATGCTGCCTTACTTGATAAATAAAGTTGAAGTGTTTGCACCTGATGTACCTTATTAAAATATACACTTGAAAAAATATCTCCAACAAAACCACAGAATACATAATAGTAGCTAATGCTACAGAATAATAACAGCTATAGTAGCTAGCTACTAAGTTACTAACGCTAAAAAAAACTATATCGATTTTAATATCAATTTAAATTTAATATTTATTTATGTATTTATTTATTTATTTGTATATCTTACCTTTTGCAGTTTGCATAATGTTAATAAATAAGGAAAGATTAACAGTCGTTTATTTGTTTAACCATTTCTATATACATACTAATCAATTTATCAAAGACTTCGTTATCGATGACCAAATTCATCTAGTACCTACCTAACTAAAGATTTCCAATCTTTACATTCTATCAGATCGATACCTTTGTCACTTTTGGACTTATAAAAAAATACATCTTTATATTTGTGACAGTTCATGCTAGTAAACATTTTGATTTGATTCAATTTGAAATTATAAATTTCATTTGCATCACAGAGCCTTTATTCAAATCTCAAACCGTATCAATAACCTTTATTACCCTTTCAAGTATTTAGTTTATTCAAGTACGCATAGAAATACCAAATTACCGGTCACATGTCAATCCCGAATGAAGCCAATACAAAAAGAAATTATAATAACAAACAATGAATCCCTTGAGCTATCTCCCACGCAATATTATAAACAAAAATAGCCTTTATTCCTTTTACCACAGACTGTACAAATATAAATAAAAGCACAAAGGTTATAATAAAAAGTTTTTATTCGGTCGATTCTGCAATAATTTCTCAACAATACGTAATTGATATGTCTTTAGTTTCGAATAACGAAGCGACCAGATTAACTTGGTCCCTGCTAAAGCTTTTGTATTTCAAATTGGTTTGAGATTTAGATATGATGAGCGTTACGGGAGGTCAACTTAGAATGGTCGTTGAGAGAATTCTTACCTGCTATTATGTTGAAGTTTTATTGAATGCTTCTAGTGTTTTAGGGTTCCGTTTGTATGGATCAATAACGTTGTTTAGTAATGTTTTACTTTGCTATTATGAGTTTTACTTTCTCATTAAACCTGAAAACGAATGAGGGTTGTTATATAGTAGATAATTAATATGTTTTTACTTTAAAATCTAGTTTTTAATCGAATCTGTTATCTACGTTCTCAATAATTAGAAGCTGTCTTGAATATGTAGGTATATATCAAATCTTGTTTAGAACTGAAAATCTCGTCAATTATTACAACTAAGATTTCAGATTACAGGTTCGATTTTCTGCGAAATAGGTACACATGTCGAACATTTTCGAAATTTAAAATGTTATATACCTAAGTAGGTAGTAAGTACCTACTTACTTACGGAACCCAATAAAATAAATCCGTTTCACTCTTCAAATTCCACTGGTTTTTATTTGAACAATTAATATTGTGGTTTGCAGACGAATTTCTGTAGTATTATGTGACAGTAACCCGTTGTCAGATTTTTTTTTTTAGAAAACCACAGATAATTAAAGCACAGATTATGCTTATTATTAAAAAGGTTTTATTGTAAAAGCGGATATAGAGAAAGTTGTGAAATGTCTTAATTTAGTTTTGGGTGTGGCAGGATATTTGTTATCTTTTTAGTAATCGATCAGAAAACTTTTCCCATTGTGAGAGATTTGCTTGATATCGCAAAAGCAGTGGCCGTATGTGAATATTAAAAAAAAGCGTAAACTGTACCTATGTCCGAATCTGTAGCTATATTTAGCATAACCATTAATAAATTCTGTATATATTTCTGTAATACTAACATGGACCAATATCTTGAGTAAATTGGTCCATGATACTAATAAACGAATAACGATGTACCTAACATCGTTTCTTATAAGTATGTATTATAAATGTGCAGGTCTGTCCGTATAGTGATTGCAACAATATCTACCTATAGTTACAAGTTACAACTCACTCGAATATTTATCTGATATCCTCATTGCAACCGTACGTTTTTCATATAATACAAGTCCAAATGCTAGTTCTAAATAACGAAATTATGTTCAATAAAATATTCTTCCAATCCATTACCTTATTTGCAAAATATTTCACACAATAACACAAAAAGTGTAGGCTTTGAAACTATCGGATTACTTCATTCAAATGGTTTTTTGTTTGGCTTCCTTTATCTATAAGTTTCTCCGTAACCAATCTTCCCTTGGTTTTTGTGAAATTGCATACGTTTCATTGAGTTTTACACATTTGAGGCTTGATAAAAAACTTTATTTCTTTAAAAAGTACAAATTACTAAATAGTTATTGATATAAGTGTGTATTTTAAGTTAAATTTCGATTCTGAATTAAAATCTGAACGCGCTAACATAAGAACCTATATAGGTATTGTAAACGAGGGTAGCTAGCTACTAGTTATTATTCTGTGATAGGTTTAAACATCAGCCAGAGCACAGAATAGTTAATATAACAGGCCCCAGCTAGTCTAAGATAGAACGTTATGATCATTAATTTTTCAATAATAAAAAAAACGAAGAGCCAGCTAAAAAGGTAAATGTACAATCCTACATAATATTTAGTGTAGATATTCCTTTTAATGTGCCTCATCTAAAATAGGTATAAAATAATACCTACCTATTTAGACACGAATAATATATTTTTAGGATATTCAGCATTTCATATTTTAAATATCACACAACAAAAATATTTAGCAGTCACCTGACCACAGAACAGCCACAAATCCTTTAAAACGCACTCTTTGCAACCAAAATCGATTCACATTATTCACAATAGAACGATAGTTTAACAATTGCGCAAAACCCTATCACATTGGTTAGATTGAGATTGTAAGATAATCCTTTATATTTGTAGTGGTTTTACAAAAAAACGTCATCTATACTACAAATTGTTTATCTGCGATCTCTCCCACGATGTTTCGCAGGTGGTTTACAAGTGGCTTTGTTAATCAGTCTATACTTATACATATATATAAAGAAAGTGCATAGGGAAATAGTGAAGAAATTTGGAAAATTATTTCACAAGAAAACTATGTTGTTTCTTTTTCAGTCAGTGTCCAGTTTTGTACAGATCATCAGACCCGTGTAATCTATAGGAATAATATAAAGTTGAAGAGTTTGTTTGTTTGTTTGAACGCGCTAATCTCAGGAACTGCTGGTCCGATTTGAAAAATTATTTCAGTGTTAGATAGCCCATTTATCGAGGAAGGCTATAGGCTATCATTACGCTAAAACCAACAGGAGTGGAGGCACGCGGGTGAAACCGCGAAGCGCAGCTAGTAAACTGTATTGGACGGGTAAGTTTTAACCGAGGATTGAAAAAACGGCCTTTAGGGCTAATTTCACAATCATTGGTTAAAACTTATCCGACCAATAAATGATGACACATTGATATAAAAATGCCTCCTGTTAAATATTAAATCGGCAATTAAAATACATTTTGAAATGGTAGTTTAAACGTTAATCGACGAATAAGTTTCAACCAAGAATTGAAAAATCAGGCCTTAAACAAACGACGAAAACATAAGCACCATAAGCTACAGATGGTAAAAGACCAAACATACAAGTAGATTCTCATATAAAATACGATAAATATGAACCAGCAAATAAAGCGCTTTCCGCACATTGGACCAACACGGATTGTGTTTCGATTAATTCGCAATACTTGAGCGCCGCTTCATATATTTTGTATTCAAAGGATTATTTAGTGTGGAGATGGAATTATTATTTATTTTTATTAAGCTATTGCATAGCTTCTATCGCGGGCCTTGAGCGCGGGGACCGAATCCAGAAATTGCGTAACGAAAAACCTCACGCTCTCCACTCCGACGGGCTTGGAGGTGTGGCTTGAAGGCATAGCATGCAATTGCTTTACCGCAGCAGTCCCCGAGTGCCACACGTCTTTTTTTTTATTACATTCGATAGGTATGTCGGTTTCATAATAATTGGATCAGTGGTAAATGGTGATATAATTAACTTGTAACTTTTAAAACCACCGCTACCGTACCATTTTTTTAGAAATTTAAGCACTTACTAGCAGTTTCCTATAAAATGCAAAAACGCATCGTTAAGTGATCGGATTAAATTTGGTTAAATACTTTTAATTCAAGTAAATATATATTTGTTTTTAATTTATAAATCATGCCTCCCATTTCACGGTCAAAATTTATGAACTTCCTAATTTTTTAACTTCCAAATTATTAGAGATTAATACAATTATGACAAACTTCTATTAACCTACACTTCAAACAAAGTTAATAACTTTTTACCACAGATTACTAAAAAATTAAAATTGATGTAGAAAAATGGCTTCTGGTACAGTATCTAATCTGTGACTGTACCTATTACGTATAATTCTTACGATATTATACGTATAAATAAAAGCCTCTTCCACCATTCCAACCTACCCGCTGTCATCGACACTCGCTGTAATTATTTTTATTATTGAACCCCTCCCCCCACTCCCCTCTCGATCACACCCCGCCACCCCCTCCCCCCACAGTGGAACTTGACAATATTTTATTTTTATTTGATCGATGTATACTGATTTAATTAAAAATGATTGGCGTACGACTTTAATATTTATTTACTTAACATGGTTGTGTTTTTTGTGAGAATTATTAATTTATGTGAATGTTTTTAAATTTGTGTGGTTTTTAATGATATGTTACGGTCTACATCGGTTTCGGCAAAACGGCTTCGTTATAAATAATGTAAAAAGTCACTAAGCAGGTGGACGTTTATGTATATTTTAGTACAGTTTCATACGTATCTCTATTCTATTAGATTACCTATTTTGATTACTATTATTGTAATAGCAATTTTTACACTACCCCTTTGCGGCTTGAAATATGAAGGAAAATTTTCTAAAAACACATTCTTAATTTATGGTGCTATAACAATTAACAAGGGATTCTACGTTTTTAAATTTTAAAATTTAAATGTTCGATATTAAAACGTAGATATCATTTTAAAAGACATTTATTATGTGCCCATTTGGTTGCCAGTTGCCACGAGTTTGTAAACTACTTAATAAATTCAGATAAGTATGTACCTACTTATTTTAGACCTTTCTTTTTGATTATCTTACTAAAATCCCTAAAATCATATTCATTGTGTGAAATATCAACATTTTAGAAGTCTATAATAATGCACACCATTAACCAATAGTGTTTTAACTTTTAACATAAAAGTGAGATAATATAATTTAACGAACATTTTTGTGCAGTTGACAACCCTACCTGAGTATGAACTGCGAACACGAAACTCGACAGTATTTGAATTTGAATTATACATAAAGTTGCCCAATAACTTGCACTCGGGACGCTATTGTGGGGATAGGGCTGTCAGATTGCGGTTTATTTCCCAGAATTTTCTGTATTTTTCAAACTAGACTCGCAATTAAGAACGTTTAGTTGTGGATATTTTGTTGGAATTAACTGGAAAGCTTTGGTGCAGAGATTTATCATCTTAAATATATTCGTAGACTAGCGGTCCGCCCCGGCTTCGCCCGTGATACATGTTTACGTTTTCTCTACATAAGAACCATCCTCGTACTTCAAGGAATATAATAAAAAAAGAACTATCGAAATCGGTTCAGCCGTTCTCGAGTTATGCGCTTACCAACACATTTTGCGATTCATTTTTATATATAAGACTAGCGGTCCGCCCCGGCTTCGCCCGTGGTACCTACATGTTTACGTTTTCTCTACATAAGAACCATCCTCGTACTTCAAGGAATTAATATAGTAAAAAAAGAATTATCGAAATCGGTTCAGCCGTTCTCGAGTTATGCGCTTACCAACACATTTTGCGATTCATTGTTTATATATAAGACTAGCGGTCCGCCCCGGCTTCGCCCGTGGTACATATTTACGTTTTCTTTACATAAAAACCATCCTCGTACTTCAAGGAATATAATAAAAAAAGAATTATCGTAATCGGTTCAGCCGTTCTCGAGTAATGCGCTTACCAACACATTTTGCGATTCATTTTTATATATAAGAAGATTAGCACACATGCATGCAGTATATGCTTACTTTTTGAACACGAGTGAAGCCGCGGGTTGCAGATAGTAAACTATAAAGTCAAATTTTATTTCATCACATGCTTAAATTACTATCTTACCAATTTTGCTTCGTCACTTGGCCAAATGTAATATCTTGTATCTTTCTTATTGTATTGACATATTTTAAGAAAGTAAATTTTCACTAAGTATAAACTTTAGACTATAATACCTATATTATCAAAGTATATCAGTAGGGTATCTAGTTATACATCCAAAACCCGCTGAATCAATATTTTAACAGTCTATGTAAATATTAATACTTGCAACAATGTATTCACGTTGTTGCAATTGTTATGAATTGTAAGCGAATGATTACAGAGAATCGCCCACATAACCGTCGCGACGACATCCTTAATCATTTCTAAGAAGACGCGATCTCCAGAATCCAGATCGTGGTATTGTTTAAGCTTAATATTCGACAGTTACACGCTAACCATCTCATTGTAGTAGACGTTAATTAAATTCATGTTAATCTTAATATATATAAATTTCGTGTCACAATGTTTGTCCTCAATGGACTCCTAAACCACTTAACCAATTAGTATAATAAAATTCGCACACCATGTGCAGTTCGATCCAACTTGAGAGATAGGAGAACAGTTTAAACATGTAGGTAGGTACCACGGGCGCAGCCGGGGCGGACCGCATTTTTTAAAAGACCTCACGCGGTCGCTAGAACTTGACTATCTATCACTATCACTCGTAAGAACCTAAAAGCAAAAAGCTATATACCTATCCTTACAAAACAAACAAATTTCATTATTTACAAACATCAATATTCTTCTCTTTTTAAGGTCTCCCTACTTTCCTTACCTATAGGTACCTACAGTAGGTATCTTGTTAATGTATTGTTAAATCATAATCGATAAATCTTCATGATAATAAAATTACATATTAATATGTAGGTACGTAGGTAGGTATCATCGCGATACGTGGAGGGAACAATATCTATTTAGAAGGAGAAGACAACCCACTGCGTATTAATTTTATGAGTTTAGCACCTTTTTACTTATCATATCAATGCAATGATGCTAAACATCTAAATATTAGGTATAGGTTCTATAAAAGTAATTTATTTTTTATACTTACCATAAATCCTTAAGGCGATCCTCACACTGCCCCGCATCACGCTGCATGTTGCATGTCGAAGCACCTACGCGCGTTCCTGCGGGAGTGCAGATCTGCATCATCGTGCGGGTTTTTTGCGCACTCACACGCGTAGGTGCGTTTGTAGATTCACGCACGGCGGCTCTCATTTATTCGCCGTTCTCTGTGGTGGTCGTACAATACTGAGCATCACGACGCGCGGCACTGCGGGTTCGGTGTGCCATACCTTGCGTCTCGCCCCGCACCTACGCGCGGGGATGCATGTTTCTCCGCGTGTATGCGCGTGATCCGCATGTACGCGCGTGGTTGCATTTTCAGTGTGTTGGACTGTGCGTGTTTTCTATACAAACGGAGATACTTACAAGTAACGTTAAACACGCAGTCACGCAACATGCAGCGTGGTGCGTGGCAGTGTGATAATCGCCTAAAGGAGATTGCCCAAGTGACTATGGCACTTGGTATCGCAATCAAACTTATTGTGTCAAGATGAAATATAGCTCAATTTAAAGCTTGATGTTAGTACTTTTAGATATGATTAAAGTTTTTATGTAAATAAGCCGCAGTTCGCGACAATAAAAATAAAACAATAGTTTTATTCAACACTTCAAAAAATACTTTATCGAGTTTAAACTAACGATGAACGTTAAGTTTTACATTTATTACACAGATAGTTAATATTTTAATTTACAAGATAAATGTGAAAAGTAAATCGTAATAATTAATAAACATTATTTCAAAATAAATAACGTCGAATAATGCGTCGAACACATTCATTTCAAATAGAATTATATAAATAATAGAAAATACTTAGAATAATGTGTAATTATTCTAAGAGAAAATATTATGAAATATGACGCAGGACGCTTGCAAGAGAGATAGATATATGTGTCAAAACAAAAACTTTTTCTTTTATTTCTATTTATTCGGTATAATTACGACTTAATAGTAATAAATATGATCATTATAAATACAAATAGGAATTAACAATATCACGAACACGTGACACAACTAGTAGTACGAGATCCGGCTGCAGGATCAGTGCGTTCATCGGTTTTTTGCTGAAAACCGAATTTTTATGTATATTTATAATTGGGAGAATATATATCGACTAGGTTGCCAGTCAAAATTTGGCCGCAAGCATGTTTAATTAAAATTTTTCTAATCGATTTTTGGGAAAAGAATTCGTTCACTTGCTCTTTGAATAAAATGTAGTCTACATCACGTCAAATGATATAAAAATTCAAAAAAATCACGGTTGCCGCTTTTCACCTGGCCGCAACATCTTGGCAGCCTGGTGCAAACAGGTATGATTTCGATTTATTTTTACGTTCATAACGCACATTTATGAATCATATTATATCAAATTAAAGCTAATTTTTTTCTATTTATTATCATATATGGTTGCCTAATTAAATCCGGCCGCAAAAAAGGGTTGCTGGCTTATAAAAATTATAAATACATATAGGATTAGTGCGTTCATCGGTTTTTTGCTGAAAACCGAATTTTTATGTATATGTATTTATAATTAGGAGAATATATATCGACTAGTTTGCCAGTCAAAATTTGGCCGCAAGCATGTTTACACTCAACCTTAAATATTCAACATCTTTAACAGCCGGCAACCCTTATTTGCGGCCGGATTTAATAAGGCAACCATATATGATAATAAATAGAAAAAAATTAGCTTTAATTTGATATATGATTCATAAATCTGCGTTATGAACGTAAAAATGAATCGAAATCATACCTGTTTGCACCAGGCTGCCAAGATGTTGCGGCCAGGTGAAAAGCGGCAACCGTGATTTTTTAGAATTTTTATATCATTTGACGTGATGTAGACTACATTTTATTCAAAAAACAAGTGAACGAATTTTTTTCCCAAAAATCGATTAGAAAAATTGTAATTAAACATGCTTGCGGCCAAATTTTGACTGGCAACCTAGTCGATATATATTCTCCTAATTATAAATATACATAAAAATTCGGTTTTCAGCAAAAAACCGATGAACGCACTGATCCTGCGGTGGGATCTTAGACTATAGTATTTTACCGATTCCATAGGTGGTCATACGTGATTCAAAACACAAACTTTTACTATTATTTCAATTTACCCGGTATAATTAAGACTTAATAGTGATACATATGGCCATTATAAATTCAAATAGGAATTAACAATATCACCAATACGTGGCACAACTAAAATTTTACCGATACCACCCGTGGTCATTCTCCTTCGCCATTACTTACTCCCACGAAATGATATTTTTCCAGCATTGAAATCAAATCCATAATCAGATTAATCTGACCAATTCTCACGACAAACGGACAAACCTAACCCTTTGCCAACAAATTAAAAGCGACCACCATCTTGTTTGGGTCACGTGGCCGACGCGCGTTCTAAATTCAAATCTCATGAATTTTAATCCCCATACAATCGCGACAAAGTTGTACGCGTAATTAAAAATGTATTTGCACAAAAATAAACCTTATTGCAAATTAGTATGCTTTATTTTGGCATGCACAATATAAACAATGTAAATTCTATTTCGATTCGAATTTTCGAAAGGTATTCACGAAATGCATTCAAATATACACTGTATTTCAATAGCAATTAGTTATTGGCCACGCATAACTTTTTAATAATGTACGGTGGTCGACAGAGGTTTGTTTTAGTGGCATTAGAATTTATTGGATTTTAAACTTTATGGCTTATAGCTAAAGTTAAAATTCCTTTGACGTTAATAGTAACTAGATTTTTTTTCAATTTGACGTTTGGTTAGGCTAATCGCTTTCAAGTGAGTTGCCACACTTACGTCATTTGCAGTGATTTCTGATTGTTGTGTGATTTGTAATCAATTAATTCGCATGCGTGTCAACTTATTATTTGCGTATTAGCTTTGAATTTAGTCCGGGATACATCGCCCATTTTTGCAAGTGATTACTATCAAGCTAATTTTTCGTGAGTAGCTTTATTTTGATGAGATGCCCAATAATTTCATGTACGAAACTCTCGATTGTGGTAGCTTACAGAGGTAACAAGGATGAAAATTTTTGATTTGACGGTTCTCAAATATTTACTACGCAATTTGTAGGACAATATGTCTGTTGAATTATATAAGTATTAAATAAGTGAAAATAAAAAAAAATCAGCTGGTTAGTAATCATTTATGATGACTTCGTTATCGATACACATTGGAAAGGGGGACTCTTTGATCAAACCATAGATTTTATAGGACAAATATTTTTTCTAAAAATTTAGATAATTATCTTGAGATTGAACAAAAAAAAACATTCAGTTAGTAATTAATATTTGAGAACCATCAAATCAAAATATTTTATCCTTGTTTCCTCTGGTAGCTACCACAATCGAGAGTTTTGAACATGAAATTATTGGGCATCTCATCAAAATAAAGCTACTCACGAAAAATTAGCTTGATAGTAATCACTTGCAAAAATGGGCGATGTAGGTATCCCGGACTAATTGGTATAAACATTTTAATTTTTAATCAAGCATTGGTGTACCGAATTATTTGCTCTATTAGACGCTTTAACGTCATAAGGTGAACAAACGCGGTCTCAGTCATAATTAAAAATATTCTAAATTTAAACTTTGCAGAAAGTAATTCCTTAGTGACGTAAATACACACGGTATCTTTTGTTTACTATGTTGCCAGCCAGATTAATCAGATCGCAGCGGTTTAGAGGCAAGTAGGTACTTAAATAATATCAACAACTAGCTGTGCCCTGCGATTTTACCCGCAGTACTCCGCTCCTGTTGATCTTAGCGTGATGATATTATAATATAGCCTTCCTCGATGAATAGGCTATCTACCGAAAGAATTTTTCAAATCGGACCAGCAGTTCCCGAGATTAGCGCGTTCAAACAAACAAACTCTTCAGCTTTATAATATTAGTATAGATTATAATATTGTAATAATAGGTTACTAGAAATCAATAGAATCATGCGTGTACCCAATTAGTTCATTCAGGAACAATTAGTGACCGGTCACAAATCAAGGCTTTGTCTAGAGACATAGGGGCTCGGTCTAGACAGGTACCTAGGTAACCTAGGCTTATCTATAATTGCTTGTCTAGGTAGATTGATTGTTACGTCAATACTGTTGAAAATGGTTGGTATACAGAATCTTGAGTTGTGGGTTAGAATAATAATTTCAACTATCACAGAACTAATACAATCTTCTTTTTAAAAACTTTACAAAACTTTCCAATAAGAGCAAAATATAAAAAATGGAACTAGGTATGTTATAAATCTAATATATATGTATATTATAAAGGCGAAAGTTTGTAAGGATGTATGGATGTATGGATGTTTGTTACTCTTTCACGTAAAAACTACTGAACCGATTACAATGAAATTTAGCACACATATAGAGGGTAACTTGGATTAACACATAGGATAGTTTTTATCCCGGAAATCCCACGGGAACGGGAACTATGCGGGTTTTCCTTTGCAAACGCGGGCGAAGCCGCGGGCGGAAATCTAGTACCTACTTACCTATACTTTCGAGTTTTCACTATACAGTCAATAGGAATATACCTATTTAAACTTCTTACTTCAAAATAATTCATCTAGATACTTAGGTATACCTTCATGACATAATGTAAAACTTACACAATATATTTTAATTTTTATGTGAATTAAATGCACAGAAACTAAATACAAGTGCGGCAAAATTGGTTTATTACTTTGTTGTTCTAAATTTAAGTTTGAACATTTTTGTAATTAGATTTGTGACCTCTTGGTTTTTTAACTAAACAGGTGATTACTGATATTCCTTAATATTACTACATATTATATAATTTATTTGCCTTACAGAAATTATACTTCAATTGCAGTTTCCTTCAAAATTCCAAAACTAGCATTCAGAGATTACGCCAGCATGCCACGCATCTCAATTTGGCCGACACGCCGACTTCAGAATGCCACTCGCCGACACGCACTGACCGACATGATGGTCCTTTATGCCGACTGTGACGTCAAGTTGATGGTGGTCTGAATTAGTGCTTAGGTCTTAGATGGCTGTGTGATCTATCATCTAATTGAACTGGTATATCTCTGTATGTTAAATTGATTCGAATGGAGCTAGGTACTAAATAAAGGTTAGTTATTACCTAAGTTAAATAAATTATAGGTCCATAATGGTCCATAATGAGGATGGTTTTTACACGCTTTATATTAGCTTCACCCAGCTTCACCTGTATGTTTGTAACCGACTTCTTTGGGCGCGATTTTGATTTTTGACCCACTTTAAACGGCCAGATTTCGTTCAAACTTTGTAGATTTATTTAGGACCGATGACGATACACTAATTTGATAAAATAAATAATAGTTAAAAAAAATAAAAAACACGCGTTTTATAGAAAACCGAACTAAAAGCGTGTTTTTTAGTTTTTTTAAACTATTATTATTATGTAGAGAAAACGTAAATATGTACCACGGACGAAGCCGGGGCGGACCGCTAGTTAAAAATAAAAAAAAACACACACACACAAATTTGAATAATGACTGCATTTATTGAATAAGTAAGGATTTTTACAATTATCATCTAATCTACGAGATTACACGTCTGTATTTACAATTACATCTTTATCGTCTATTGAACACTAAATAATCGAGTATTTATTATGTTTATTAATATATTTAAAACTTTATGTACAAAGGTTATTTATTCGGATTTAAAACGCAGTTTAAAATTACTATAATATATCTACCTAATATTGTGATTAGCCAAAAAATATTAAAATCTTAGAATATCAATATGCCTTATTCCATTAAAATTTGTTGCTATTCATTCAAAAGTTATAATAAGTATTGCCAAAACAATTTTGTTTTGTAATTAAATCGCGTTTTAAATAGTTATTTTTTAATGTGATCGAATTAAAACTAAGTAAAATGCATATTTTCAGAAAATGGATAAATAGCACTTCGTTCTATTGTTTATAATTATTTAAGTAATTAATGACAAAACGCCGTGAATTGAACTGAATGGCGAATTCATATTATGATCGCAATATCCAGCCATGGTTAATTATGGTATTATGTATATGAATTTGCCAGTCAGTTCAATTTACGGCGTAAACTGACTGGAAATAAGAGGTCATAATACGGCCCCAGATTACATTAGTATTATATTAATATATAAAGTTTAAATCTAGGTCTAGACGTTAAACTCTTTAAATAATTGCACGCCTCATAAGCGAAGCGTTGAGGTGGGTACTACTGTCACTTCGCGCAAAACATCTGATTTTTCAAACTTAAAATGTCTTTATGTATCATACATTGCACTTGTAAGATAATACATACACACACATATTAAGAAAAAACACTATTTTTCACGTTCATGATATTTTTGATGTCATTTTTGTTATTTAAACTAGTTAAAAAACAGTTTAAAAAAGTTCTGTCTTGGACGTCCGTGTGTCTGTATGTGCGGATCCTTTTTCTTGTTAACACGATAGCGACCGAAATACTTTACTAATCGAGTCTTTTTTTTTTCTCTTACGCTTGAGTATGCTCAGGAATAGAACCCTTTCATTTTTCAGGGTCTGATTCGATGTGGTTTAATTGTTATTAAATAAACAAAAATAATAATTTAAAAAAAATTATGAGGCGTGCACTTTTGGATTTTCCAAACTATTTTAAAATATCTAAGAAATACCTTACATATAAGACATCAATGTATTAATCTACTCTATCTACTAATATAGGTATGTACATTGTACATATAAAAATATAACATTAATATTCACATTTAATACTTAAATTTTAAAATAAAACACTCATGAAATTACCACAAGAGCTTCAAAATTATCGGGTATTTTCCGATAGGTTCGGTGCAAACAAATGAAGGAGTCAAGTTTTTAGTCAAGGTTAAAAAATCACGAGCGCGAAGCGCGAGTGATTTTTCCTGAAAAACTTGACGACTTTATTTGAACCTTGAGCGAAATGCCAGATAATTTTGAAGCTCGTGTGGTATTCGGGAGATTATTTTTCCGTCCCAAATGTCGGCCAATAATTTCACAATTGAATTGAACCTGTCAGTTTGACGTCAACGACCAGAGAAAATTTTCAAAAAATTATCAGTATAATACCATGTAGGTTGTACCACGTGACGTCGAATGATGCAATTCTATTGGTCGATATTTGGGTCGGAAAAATAATCACTGATATTAAACATAGTATTCACAAAAATTTATATGTAGTAATTTCTGTATTGTTATTTTTTAAGGTTTTTATTCAGTTGAGAACTTTATAAAATACCTTTCAAAGTGATTTCTAATCTATTATACAAGTTTAAATTATGATAATAATTCGCATACCTACATTTTTTATTTCAATTATTTAATTCTGACGAAAAAGGTGTACACAATTTTACAAGTTAAAAAAAACACATAAATCTCGACGTCATTTATATTTATTATTTTTATTCAAATTCACTATTACGTATTTAAGGTATACATATTTTTAATTATTTAAGCAGCTATTTTTACAAAACATGTCTACAATGATTCAAACTATTTACAAATATTTGCATTATATTTACAACTACATATTATTAATAGTACCTACCTATCATAATACATATAATAGAATTAAAGTCTACATTTTCTATTTCACTTAAAATAATCGCAATATACCTACTAGATATTGAGTAGGTATTTAATTCATAGAATATTCAATTACTAGCGACCCGCTCCGGCTACGCACGGGTGCAATGACGGCCGGCCGGTACCGCCGCAAACACTACGTCCCGAAATTTTTAAATCTGTAATATCTTCGAAAATATTCACTTAAATCATACGGTGTAAAGGGCCATATAGATCTATATTAAATGAAAAATGTATTCAAGGTATTTAATTGGTTAAGGCTTAATGCTGTATTGGTTAAAATCGCTTCGAAAATTAACCATTATTTGTCGTAAAAAGTAAATGACAAAAAAAAGTTATAGTGGGTATGTGTCTATCTCTTAAGGATACTTAAGAGATAGACACATACCATCGCGGACTTTTCTGTACAGACCTTTTCAATGTGTACAATACTTAGTACCTACATTGTTTTGATAAAACTCGTAGGGTTCAGCCTGCGTTTGCAATGTAAGCGGAAAAAATGTAATTATTTACGACATCACATTAGAAACCTCAAGAATAACAGCACTTCTCCACTATTTATGGATGTTATATATACATATAAACCTTCCTCTTGAATCACTCTATCTATTAAAAAAACCGCATCAAAATCCGTTGCGTAGTTTCAAAGATTTAAGCGTACAAAGGGACATAAGGACATAGGGACAGAGAAAGCGACTTTGTTTTATACTATGTAGTGATGTATGACTTGCGCATATCGCCCGAGAAAGCTAATTTTACTGATTTTCTCGTTTACTACGTTTGACGTAAAATTTATTCCATCAAAAATGCGAATGTATGTACCTAACTACCTAGGTATCTCACTTATTATATTTATTCACGTACCTAAGCAACTGAACAAAGCGAAGCGTTTTTATTTTCTTTCAAGACTGTCCATGAACAGTTAAGTACCTACACAATGCATTTCATCAAATCGTCTTTAATTCTAATATTTCCGTAGTTATCGTATACATTTTATCGACTACCTACTTGTTAATTTTATTTACATTAAAAAGTACTAGTCATGGTAGCTACCAATAATGCTAAATCCTATTAAAAATATTTTAATTTCGAAAGAATCGATTGAAATTACCGTTTATCTACACGCTATTAATTTAATTTTACAATCTTGTAATAAATGGACAGGTACAGTGAGACAAAAAGTTCGTAATGGAAATAAAATTGTGTCCATACAAAAATGGTCAAATGTTGCAACCTGTATTCAGAACTAGCGCCTAGAGTACAACATACCTTGAAAAACAAAAGTAGGTACACAGTTTCCATAATAATAGACTGAATCTATTAACAAAAGATTTTGAAGTGAAACTTCTTTATCGGGGTTGGAAAAAAATTTAGTGTAACATTTTTTCGTTACGCGTGACATTTTTCCGTTACGCGCCATCTTTTTCTTATCCCTACCACGCGTGATTCGACGTATTTCTGTAAAGTTGCATATAGTAAATTATTTTTTGAAAAATAAGGTCATAAAGAAGTTTCACTTCTAACGTGTGTACACCTAGTACACGCACACATTTTTTTTTTCTTCTAGCAACAGACAAAAGTCTTTACAATAATTTTAAGCTTTACGTTTTAGCGCAGTGTTTTCAATTCTTCTATCTATTCATGATACATCTCACAATAAATTTGAAGATTTCATGTAAATTCTGGACAAGAGTGCATTACAACACCGTCCATCTCGATCCCTAATCTGAAAACCCTTCATTATTCGTATTATCCGAGGTTGGTGATGTTCCAGGTGATGGCACTTGCAGCTGACGGCCATACATTAGCTCAGAAGGTGGCAGAAACGAGGATAAGTACTCCGGAGGTGGTCGGATCACAGTGGGCAAATACCCTGTCCCACTGTACGGAGGTGTCAGAAATCTTCTTGACGGCGAAAACTTAAAACTCTGATTTGACAGCGGGGAGAAGGCTGACTTTGACTGATAGCTCTGCATGTACGGAGACTCAGGGGTTAAATTATATGAGGATTCAGGACCATTCACCATCATTTCCATAGCAGCTACCACGTCACCTTTACACCTAGCCAGAATCGCTTCTATTTCCTGGCGACTACGTCGTGGAAATACCTTTAGGAGCACATCGACTGGCGACTTCTGGAACGGCGTGGAATCTTCCAGAGGCTCTGGCATGTGTGTTTCTGGTTTCCCGCGTCTGTATTTGTAATTTGGGTTCTCCCATTTGTCATCTTCTTCTTTCTTGACGTCATCTTGTCTCTGTTCTTTAAGGGATAAGTTTTCTGGTGTGAGCGATGATTCAGAATGGTCTAATTCTTCTTCTACGTTTAGTTCGTGGTCTGATGGGGATCTGGGTGGTGGTGTGGAGAGAGGCGGCGACTGGACTGGTGTCTTCGATTCCTGGATGTCCGGTGGTGACGGGCTGGAACACACTTCGGTGATGCGAGCTCGTTTCTGAACTGTGGACAAAGAAAATAAGTTAAACTGGCTTCGTAGTTTTTATATAATAAAAATTGTGTTTCGTAGATTCATTTGAATAAAATATTTTGCTAAAAACTCCATTGCACAATAGATTACACATTCCACTCATTAATTTTAACGCAAATCTTACTTAAAGACTCCAAAAACTGGTTTTGTATAAATAACATTAAAATTCATTTTAAATATTTAAACAGACGGACAATTTAACAAAACACTAACGAAACAAAATCATGTCTTTTTGAAACATTTTCCTTGTATCACAAAATAAACTGAAGGTACAGTCGCGTATAAAAGCGCAGGAATCAATAAAAACAAAGCTTGTGCGTTGAGTGGTTGTGGCGCAAACATTTGCGACGTTTGAAATTTGATAATTTTCAATGTTTCTCGCACGTCGACGAGTGTTACGCTTGTTAGATTATTGAGGTACTAGCCTACTTGAATTTCGAGGAAGAAACGTTATTTAAATAACTAAATTATAATGCAAATAAGTTTAGTGGAATCTTTTCACGATTACAACAGCATAATTGAAAGTATTGTGAGCATAATTTGCTAGATGGAAATAAACTCTGGGTTGTCAAATGAAAATAATAGAAATATGCACTTGTAAGAAAATAGAAAGAAATGAAAAACTCGACTCAGTTATCAATAACAATTATCAACGAACTTATTGCATATAATTCTAAAGCTTTTTTATAACTTTAAAAATTATTTATGATTCACCGTATTTTAGTCCAGAAAATGCGTTATGCGACCACAAACTGATTACCTACAATTAGTAAACAAAAGCCAAAGTACACGTTAAAGCTAAAAAAACACACAAACAATGAGTGCGCTGTCGTTAAAATGGAAATCCAATATAAAGCGGTTAGTAAACACACTCCTATTTAATTTTAATGTGTTTAAAAATACAATGGAAACAATTTATACGCGGAGTTGTTCAGTTGCGTTGAGTCATTGTGTTCCGTGCAATTAGAAACCGCCTCGTTTTCACTGACGTGTGCGAATTTAATGGTCGATCTTTATTGTTTTTTTAAGGATCAAGGGCCGGCGGTGGGGAAAGCGAGCGGGGGAGGAAGGCCCTACAGTTCAAATGAATTCGATTACAATTTGATCGTGCGAGTAGTTCGACTCAATATGTGCTTGGGTCTCGTGAAAGCACATTTTTTGTTTCTTATTTTTAACGAAATTGTTTTCGATACGGGTTTTTTGAGGTTTTATTTTGTCGAGTGCTGTTCGGTGTTGGAATTTGTTTTGCGCATGTACGGTCAGATGCTTTTTTTTTTGTTTTTAATGAGTGATAGGACAGGTTCTGTTTTGCTTCAATTTTCAAATTATTACATGGGAATTATTTTTATGTATGATTAAACTTAAACATAATATATTATATGTATTATAAAAAAAGTAGATATTAATTTATCGTTGGAATGAAATTATTTACTGCAAGTAAAACTTTTAGGTAGTCAGCCTATTAGATATCCAATGAACGACAGAGTCTTATAAGAATTTAGCTAGTCTCTTTTTAATTAATATGAAGTCCAAAGTTCAAAAAACATCCCACAGGCCACAACGCATAGATTAAATCAACTTACAACAAAACTAAATATAAAATGAACAAACTTATGATTAAACACAAAGAACCAACAAAAAGTAATAAAAGCCCGCTCCACAAAACATACTGAATTTCATTAAAATAATACACTATTATGCATTCAATACAAACACACTTATAAAAATTCTGGCCTTTTTGATCCTCATTATAGTGAAAGAGAGAGAAGTAGGGACCTGCATGCGTGCGAGAGGGAGGGTTGTATCCCCATGGTTCCGTATTGAATTGCGTTTAATAGAGACATCTGCTTGTAAATGAGGGTATATGATATTTTTGATGTATTGTTCATGTAGCGGCCGTATTTACTGTTTGAACGTGGGTGTATTGTGAGCTTTATTGTAATCAATTCAATGATACTCGATTGAATTATATTTATTTGATTGTGCTATTATATATCTGTTTGAATGTATTTCTTATGCGAACGTATTTCCATTCAGAGTTATGTGGAATTTGTTTTTTAAACTTTGCTTTTGTCTATCAAAATGTTTTATTCTGAATGACCGACAGTCCTTATTTGCACTAATATTTTTAAGTATTCATCGTTATGTCTGTTATAGTAAACTGCCTTCGCGATTTTCACAATTATTGCGACTATCAGATATTTTATCAACAAGTAACATGGACTGAAATAAAGCCTAAGTGTTGTAATAAAAGAAAGCCATTTGCAACACTTCTGTTGCCTGGTAGGTGCAGATTGCAGCCTTATAATCATGCGAAATAAGACTGCAATCATATATTACATTGAAATTGAAATAACTGGAACGGCATTATTTTATAAAACTGTATGCTGAAATTTTTTCTTGATTATCGGTGATTAATGATTATCGTAACTCGTAAGCACACATCTGAAATTACTATACCTAAAGCAATAGCTCTCTTTATATACCTACCACTTATTCTTTCATAAAACAGTTAAAAACTTAAACAGTAACCCAATACCTGATATTAAACGATATAAATAAAGTCTCAAAGTGACGAAGGTACATCAATAAGCGATAATAGGGAAGGGTGGACGAGTGGAGGATTTTACTAACAGTTAAGGGAGTCAAGATGCTGTGTATTTTATTAAAATGCTAGCTTTGATGGTTACATTCGCTTGTATTTTGTTTCTTTTATTTTTTTCAGAAATTATGATGACTTGAATCCAAATTGATTCAGCAATTTTGGTGTGATAAAGAAAAATAAATATATTCATTCAAATTTAAATGTAACTTAAGCTGGGAGAAGTGTTTTAACCCTTATATGCAGATTCTATATGATTCTTCATTTATGTGATAGTTTTGCAAGGAAAAAATCTTCGATGTCATACACCTGAAGCGTTAATCCATCCATAAAATCCATGCAAATTCCTTCCCACGAAAAATTACCAACCCACAACCATCAAACGCAAAATCATAAAGGTACATTACATGTTAACCAGCTACACACTACTAAATCACACGACAATACGCGTCGGCCATTGTTCGTCGATTTACGCGCCATCTGGCGGCGACGCGCGGCGTGTCCATTTATACAATATACGAATGACATTTGCATGCGACTGTACCGTGTTGGTAGTGTTTGATGCTTTAATAAAGATGTTTAATAAGGAAAATTTTAAATTTTCAATAGTTCATAGTGAAAAATGTTTATATAGATATATCATATACTTTTTGTTAAGGGGTGTGTTAGTTATTAGGAGTTAGGACGTGTGTTTAATTTGTAATATTTAATGTATGTATTTACATTTACAATTTTACGAAATACACTCGATGACAGACGAAGAGAAATAACTAGTGATTTGTTTAAAACGTTTTTACAAAGCTTGTACGTTTGACGTACCTAAGGCATATGCGTGACTCTATAAATTATGCATCAAATACCAAACATATCAAATTTAAAAGACATTAATTCGCAATCAATAACTCTTTAGTAGCCAGTGGCTATGGTCGTGATCAAATAATTAAGGGTCATTTGCAGGGGGAGCCGGAAACTTTTGTAATAAAGTTATAAAAAGTTGGCACATTATACTTTGAGGCTTTTGTTGTTGTTTATTTTGTAGCCGACCCCTCTTTGTTGTTCCAATATTTTAGTTATTTACATTTTTGTTATGATTGTGGTAATAATAAACAATTATTTATCTGATAATACTGATTCAAAATAATACGCTACGAATTGAGATTTGAGAACCTTCCATCGTTTTAGGAACATCGATTACAAATAGCATAAATTTTCTCGAAAATTTGTTACTGAACAAGATACTAAGTAGGTAGATAATAAATATGGTATTTTTCATGTAATAAATCTCTAAATAAAGAAATAAGACTTACTCCATATTAAAAATAAAATATTTTCTTCACATAAAATTAAAGAAAAAAAGCAGTAGCATTTTTTAACAACAATAAAAAGTGTTCAATATAAAACCCCATTCAAAATTACAAGGGCATTACCAATAGATAAATATTTGTACACAAGACCACTCGTAACATAATAATTGATACTCAGCGGAAAAAAATGTATAGAATTACGGAGGGAAAACTCAACAAGTTATAAAAACTTTATTGTGATGACCAACGATTATAGACGAAATTTAAAAATAAATGATAAGAGCTGAACATTTAGCATTCAATTTCGAACCTTATCTGAAGGTAATATGATACAAAATCGCTTTAGATTGCGATGTGAAAATGTGTTATTTAAAAATGTATTCTATGTCTATGTGATGAGGTTGAATATTGTTTGTTAATGTTTAATTTAGGGTTAGGGTTGGCCCAACGCTTTTAGCTCGCGACTATCTAAGAACGTCTTAAAAATAATTGAAAAGGATATCAGTTTAATTTGATATCAAGAGCGGTATCACAACCACCTGAGTACTCTTTTATATTGGGATTTTTCCCTGTATCGTTTTTTACTTAATATTATTGGTTTAGTGTGAATATTTCATTTATAAACAACAATTAATCATTAGAAATGGGTTAATCTATTAACATTCGTTTTCTACGTCTTAATTTGTAAGGGATTATTGAAGTAGGTATTTCGCATTTGTTTTTAAATTGTGAAAAATGTAATAAAGATGTTTTCGTGTAGGACGTAGGTAATTTATTTTCGCTATGAACATACATATTATAATATATGCAAAGAAGGCAAGAAATAAAATTAAAATTATACAAAAATACGACCTCAACAGAATATCATACATTCCCACGTAAAACACTACCCTCCTTTTCACAGTCGGGGTAGCATCCCTCTCCTTGCGGGATGCAATAGATTGTAACCCTACACCGCTGGCTTCGCGAAATTTTATTTGTTTTTATTTATTTTTCTCTTTTTTTTCATTAGACGATACCTGACGCTGATACATCGAATACTTAGTAGTGGCTTTGATTAAATTTGCAAGTATTTGTTTGTTTTTTGTGTAATATTGTAAGAGAGCATTATTTGGTATCATGAATTTTTATTCAAGTTCGTCTCAATAAAATGATTGTGTATGATTTTATCGAAAAGAAAAAGAGCGTACGTGCACGAGCACACTTGAAACACACAAGTGAAATAGCCTAGCGTAGGTCGCCGTTTCATAAGAGCCTAGGTGTTTAATGAAATGACTGATTTAACCAACTGGCTACAAAATACATTTTTTATGCAAATTGACAACAAGTAACCCTTAACCGCGGGTTTAGCGTTCCGTACAAAACTATTGTTTAAAATTAATCTGTTTATCTGACATCTGATAACTACAGTAAATGAATTTGCCTATCTTGATGTTTGTTTGTGGCACGCCCTTTTGTATTTTGTTATTGTTTGACATTTAGAAGTCGTGATAACGAAAGAAAATGTAAGAAAATATAAATAGGGCTCTATTCTTAGATAAGGATCTTTAGTTTTAATCCTAGTTTAACAAGTACATTGATTAATTGCTATAAGTATGTTTTCAACAAATCAACAGTTACCTAAATTCTTTCACCAATAGAAAGCTAGGTACATTATTTTAGATTGACATGGTTTTTTAATCTTTTCAACACTGGTATATTTGTATGTAATCGCCTCTTTTGGACTCGGTTTCAACAAGTCGAATCAATGATGGGCAAGTAATTTTATAAGAGCCGAGCAGCAATGAAACAAATGAAAAATATTCCTTTTGAGAACAGACAAAGCTGCATGGTTTAGCTAGTATCTAATAAAACATTAATAAAGTGTCATTACGAAGCATCCCGACATATGGAATGAATTCCTCTTCATTCATTCATTGTGTCTGTAATCCCGACTGCCTCATATTAAACACAGAAGTAATTTCATTGACTAGGGCTGCTACTTCGTTTAATATGTATTTTAAAAATTGATCTTCGATTGTGATAGGGTAAGGAAACCGATGTACCTAATATGGTTTAAATTATAGTAGTTTAAGTTTTTAGTTTGATCTAAAATTATTACTGTGTTCATCTATACTAATATTATAAAGCTGAAGAGTTTGTTTGTTTGTTTGTTTGTTTGAACGCGCTAATCTCGGGAACTACTGGTCCGATTTGAAAAATTCTTTCGGTGTTAGATAGCCCATTTATCGAGGAAGGTTATAGGCTATATATCATCACGCTACGACCAACAGGGGTGGAGCCACGGGGGTGAAACCGCGCGGAGCAGCTAGTTAAAGATATAAGGAACGATTAAATGTCCAAGATATTTTGTGTAGGTATGAAGGTTACTTTTTCCTAATGCATAAAAGTTTTAAAAGCTTTTCTCGAAGCTTTTAAAGATAAAAAAAAAGCTCAAGCACGAGTCAAAATAATTTAATTAGTATAAAACTTAGCGAATCGATAACAAATGTAGTTTTTGAAAGGAGATCATATTTTTAACATCATACATAATACTTTCCTAATATTCTATGCTCCCTAAACGGTCAGTGATACGATATAATTGATTTTATTGAGTTATTTATCAACTAACCAAATTAATAACGCTCGGGTGTCAACCCTGAACCACTATGATTGCAATGCAATGGAATACTAATTCCTCAATCGAATGAATTTTCGCGTACATTTCATTTAACAGGAATTTACCCTCTATCTCAATTAAAATAGAGTCGGAATTAGCGCGAAAACTTTAATAATAGACGCACCCAACAATTGGTTTTATTGTTACCACCCGCCGATTTAAAGTTACTCGATCCAATATCAAAGTTTAAACTTTATGAACCGTGAAATTTCAACCTTATTACTAAAGCAAAACCGTTGCTTTTCCCCCAAACTCGGTGGTAGGAAATTTGAATGTCAACCGCGTTCGAAATTCAACTTTATAATATGGTAATACAATTAACTTTGTAATGAATGACAAAACTCTATCAAGCAATTTGAAACTTTGGTGGCAATGGATTTTGAGTCGTATCCAGTGGAGTTACGGTTGGTTTTTATTTGATGGTAATGGTCGTAAATAATAGGTGTCGCGAACAATCGTAGCGAGCGAAGCGGGGTTGTATTGTTAGTATCGCTAATCACTTGAATAGCCAGGGGTTGAGGGTTAATTTCGATATTAATAGAGTTTAACAAATAAACTGCTATTAATTTCGTTAGGTTGAGGACATCTGGTATTTTTAATAAAGAATTTATACTTTTGGGGTAAGATATTGGATTATTTGTTGATAATTTGGTGTCTTCAGTTGAGATGAACTATTTAATAATGAGCCGTGAATGTTATACACTTTTAAGTTTTAAGATGCTATCCCAAACACTGTAATGAACAAAAGGTAACAGAAATACGTCGAATCACGCGTGGTAGGGATAAGAAAAAGATGGCGCGTAACGGAAAAATGTCACGCGTAACGAAAAAATGTTACGCGCAACGACAATCTAATACATACATAGGTACGTATAAAAACACTTATTATTTACACTTTTACCTTAATCGTATTTTTCGTAAAAACTAGCAACACAAACAAGCAACAACAAAATTACCTTCACAATTTTCAACAAAAGCGAAGCGAAGCGAACGCGAAATACCAATATAAACCATTTATAAAGATTTGAAAGAGCATTCAAGCGTTTCCATTCAATGAAATACTTTAGCAATAAACTGTAAAAATAAATAGGAAACCCTTTTCTATGGAAAGGCAGTTCATTATAACCTCTTACAATGAGTCGGGTTGCATCCCACACTGACCGCGAGTGGACGAGAGATGGAAGATGTGCTTGTGCCGTGCGGGACAGAGATAGATGTAGCTTGAGTGGGGTTTTACAAACCTTTGGCTCGTGGTTGTGGCAATAATATTATAGCGTTTGTAAGGTTCTTGAGAGTTAATGTGGATGTATCGTATAATGGATATGACAAAATTATATTTAATATCGTTTATCACAAATTATGTGCGCTATGCGTAAGATATTAATTATAAAAAATATTCTATGTTTATCTTTTGTAATTTTGTAACAACAACTGCAACGCAACACATTTATGGGTCATTTGAACCACCAGGTGACCCATCTAGAACGATATATGAGCCTAAAAATAATAAGATTCAGCACGATGCCGTCACTTGTAAGCTGTCCACCTGAGTGCAGATGAGAATTCGAAAGTACAGGTAGAGATTTTGTCCCCTTGTCTCGATGATTTTTGTACGGCGTTGCGGAATAATGGATTAAAATTTAAAAGCAGTATTGAAATAGTGTGACACAGCTAGATGCCGTACAAAAATGGTGGTCCACAAAGTCGGAATTTTATTACTTATTTTTATTTTCCGACAATTGCCGGGGTAAATTTGGTCATTTGATTTTGTACGGCATCTGTGTCATACTATTTCTAGTTTGTATAATCTTGAAAACATACGTCTACTGATGTATTGAATTAATTCTTGCAATAGAATTAAACAATACATAAATATCAATGTTTTATAATATTTATTCCAAAATTAAAATAAATATTTCTTCATAATATCCTGGATATTAAATGGTTTACCATCCCAGTTCAAAGCGCTTAAAACATAAATGGTATCGAAATCACACGACAGAGATGCAAGTACACATATGTGTCGGTGTGAGAGAGACAGCATCATATCCAACTCAAGGAAAAGATCAAAATAAGTGGAAAGGAAAACCGTTGGGCACTTGTAGAGGATTCTACGTTTAGTGTCATTTAATGATACACACGATCTTCATGGTTGAATATCCCTGATTTATAAGAAAGTAAACTAAATATAGCTAAGTACATTTTTCCTGTATGTAAATCATTGAGATAATATTAATAGGAGACGACACAGCCTACATCACTTATGTTCCACTCAACATACGTCATGTGACGTATGTTGAGCGGTATTTTTTAATGGTTTTAAAGTGAAACGCATCAAACATGCCTTCGTGTGTGTTACGATATTGCACAAATAATACAAATATGTAATACGGAAAAGTGCAAAGGAATAACTTTCATCGTTAAGTACCTAACTAAATAATAATTTTTAAAACTTAGTTAGAGCAAAAAAATGGCGCACAGATTTTGTTCGTGGTGTCTCCTCCATACGTAGTAATATTATCTCAATGATGTAAATATAGAAAATGGGCAATTCATAAACGGATTCTTAATAAGTAAAAAAATAGCACTGGGGTTAATTTTTACCTACTGTTTGATCGTGATTTTTAAACATTAAACTATTAATATAAAATTTAAAACCTATTTGAAAATCTTAAAAAAAGTATACTACAGAGGAGCGTTTGTAGAAACTTCTCGAATTACTTTTAGTATTAATTACTATTTGTTAGAAGATATCAACCTTCAAACGGAACCCTAATATCAAAATCATTAAAATTTAACGTAAATTTAAACATATTTCGATATTGAAAACGCAATTGAGCCACGATTTGGATTTCGATCTCAATTCGCCATTCACTACAAATTGACTAATGAATTAGTGCATTTATTCAATTGTATAATTAGAGTTCAATCGGCTTTTCGATGGGTTTTACGTGCGTTTCCATGGCAACCGTGTCATTATGTAATATACATAGTTATATGTAGGTAGATAAAAAAATGTGATTTTTGATAACGTCGCGTCGCGTCGCGTCGCGGCTAAAAAGGAAAACTGACTTTATAGAAAAATAAGTACCTTTTTGGTGCCTTATATACCAATTTTAAGTCTAAACTGCTAAGATAAGAAACTAAACATTTACTATATTTCATTTTATAGTGTAGACCGTACGAAATATTTTTTTTTAATTTCGTCTCTTACGGAGATTAAAAGTTTGTAAGAATAGATCGCGAAACAATAACGTTTCTAAAAATAAATACATATACGTAAGTATAGTGGTTAATCTGTGGTCTTGTTTCTATAGAATAGAAGCCTTAGGTACTTAGTTTATTTGATACAAATTTCTTTAAAATAAATATTTTGTAATGCAAATTTTAAATAACAACATACTACCAAATAAAAAATTATTAAAATTACGTCTTTAGGTATAAAACCTTTACATTCTTATAAGTATCTTATATGGTTTTGAACCCGATGAGCAATGAGCAAATAAAATGAGTAATATGGTCCAAGTGTTGGAATGTGCGAGTGTAGCAGCAACGTGACGGAATGTGTGGTTCAAGTGACAAAAGCGAGAGGTATTATTATGACCTAGTAGCGATTTTGTTTCGTATTTTATTGAAGAGTAGTAGGTTTTTGATGTAGCAGGTCTCAATGAACAGACATAAATTAAAAACATAACTATAGCAACGCTATAGCGCTATCTATTATTTGATAAATGACAATGGAATGTAGCGCAGGAAGGTAATTTAAAATTTATTTATCCCTTTAATGTAATTAAGATCGAGCCTTCTCTTCTATCTTTGAGTCTGACTTGAATAAAATTTAGAGATACTAACAAAACAGCATATTTATGTAGCAAAGAATATGAGTAAGTAGTATCTTTTTCTATGTAACAGACAAAAAACCATTTACATTACAACTGCAAGCAAATATCAACTTTAAAAAGGCAAAACCTTCTCGATACAAATAAATACGCACACACTTCAAAGGAGCGTCGAATGAGCTTTTATTGTTCATATTGCATTACTTGAGCACAAGAATGTACAGCCTCTACACAGATATTTACTGTAGCCGCAATAAGCGTGGGTGTGATGTCATGCGATGTGTACAAGTTATAAGATGTAGCGGGAAATTGAAAGATTGTAGTTACTGCTTTTTGCTTCCCTACCTTACAGGACTGGGAATTGAAAAAAATATAATAGATTTCGAACTATAATAGTTGTAACTGAATTTAAATTTATCAAAAACTAGGTTTCCGCCCGCAGCTTCGCCCGCGCAGTCAAAGAAAAACCCGCATAGTTCCCGTTCCCGTGGGATTTCCGGTATTGCGTCATTTTCCCGGGATAAAAAGTAGCCTATGTCCTTTATCAGGTATCAAAATATCTCCATACCAAATTTAATGAAAATTGGTTCAGTAGTTTAGGCGTGATTGAGTAACAACAGACAGACAGACAGACAGACAGAGTTACTTTCGCATTTATAATATTAGTATGGATTATTAATGTAATCAGTTAATCAAATTGTAGCGGTTTTAATATCTCTGTCTGCTTATAACTTACACCACAAGTTATTCCATACAATGCGGGGATCGTCAGGGGCAATATAATAGTCATTAACTTATATTGTACTTATATTATACCGCGTATTCACTTGCTGCTTCTGTACCCTTCATTTTATTATCTTGCTTATTTCTTTATCTTATACTAACTGTTTGCCCCGTCTTTACTCGGAAAATCCAAAATAAATGTCTATTATCTAATTGAAAAATGTCTACAGTCTAAATGTCCATGTCACACAGGAATAATGTTTCTTTTACAAGCGAAATAAATTTCTTTATGACGTGATTAGTGTTTTCAGTTACAAACTTACAAAAATCTGCACCGTCCTCTTTATAACATGAATGTAGAGATTAGCTTGTACTACCAAGCTTTAAGATGTCCTTCGACATCACTCGCAGATTTTCAGACAAATTTTCTTCCAATTCACCCCGTTAACATTTAATTTAGAGATAAAAGTAGGATGCATATCTTTGTCCAACATTCCATTTATTAAATTCACTGTCATCAAAATCATTTTGAATAACTAAATTAAACGATGTGAATTAAAGATTTCATTCAAATAATTTAAGTAATCTAAGTAATAAGCATAACACTTCTTTATTACGCGTATAACTCATAAAAACTTTACAAATTAATTAACCAGTAGTTTTCCATTATGAGTGAACATTTGAAAAACACGTAAATCTTGTAAAAACAAATAAATATTAATAATAAACCATTGAGAAGGCGGCCAAGCATTGTCAACGTATACACGTCTTTC
The DNA here is from genome assembly GCF_061535395.1 of Colias eurytheme. Lineage (NCBI taxonomy): Eukaryota > Metazoa > Arthropoda > Insecta > Lepidoptera > Pieridae > Colias > Colias eurytheme. The sequence continues at coordinate 8,201,112 of NC_143001.1, forward strand.
AAAACATTTAATTAAAAGAAAACCAGGCACTTAATATTCATACGGATTCTGAACAGTTATAGTAGCAAGGGTTGGTTATTCAAACTAATCTCGCTCTAATATTCTACACGTTTAAGACGATAATCCCGTGAAACCGCCTTGTTTGATGTTTCAGTCATGACGCAAAGCGAATTATAAACATTTGTAAGAGTAAGGTGCAATTAAATAAATACTGAAATTCGTTAGAAACTGTATAAAAAAACATCACACGTTCGTCGCGCACTTCAAAAGGTGCATGTCGCGGGAAGTTGGCTATTCCGTCTTTTATATAAACGTCTGGTGTAATTTTACTATGAAATTAGGTTTCTGAATAGAGAAAGCAATTTAGCTAAATTTACGTGCCATACATTTACATATTACAATCTATGTTTGACCTACGTATATTAAGTGTACGTAATATTAAGAAACAATGTTGATGAGAGACAATGTTGTGAAAAAATGTTATTGCTCTGGGTTATTCATCGAGGTTGGCTATAGACTAAGTAGGTAATGTCACCTATCACGTAATATCTACGACAAATACACATTTTTGATGTCACTACTTATTAAGTGACTCTTAAGCGCTTTAACATTGTCATAATACTAACAATTCGTATAGTAATTTCTTTAGAAAAGAGCCGTTAAATACTCTTGCTATTAATTTGAAAAGAAATAAGCTTATCACAAGATAAAAGTCTAGGTAGGTACACAATATCGGTTCATAAAAAAAATACGCACACTTATGGTGTTTAATATTCTATATTTTTACTTTCTTGGGACGAAATTCAAAATTACTTTTTCTTTTTACATTGCGTAAATAACTATTAAGAATAATGAAATGTTAACTTCGTATTGTTGCTTCTTTTTGGAATTTAGGTACCTACTCAAAAGGTAAATTTTTGTATGCTAGTAAATTTTAGTATTATTTAACACGGTGTAAACATTGAATGTCTTACAACCCTGTACTTTGATGAACGTTTAAAGCCATAAAAACGCGTTAAAATATTTTTAGCTGTGGCAATAATTTAGGTCTTAGATATTTAAAGAATAAGAATAACTTGTATTATGACACGCCATTCAAGCGATTTGTGTATAGCTCTGATAAAATGCATTAAAAAATATAAAACCAGCCATTTCTAAAATCTCCCGTTTCTCCATACAACTACAACCCCGTACAGTATTCGTTCAACACCCACCGAGTGAGTTGGCGAAATAAAATTGTTTTCAATCCTTTATGTTATTATGTTTGTGTGTTTGCATGTGTACCTACTTTAATTAACGCTTTTCTTAAAGTAGGTGCGTATTGATTTTTCTTTAAAATGGAAATAAATTAGTTTCTAGTAATGTTATATCAGGGAAATATTTCATATTTAATTAGGTTTAAGATTAAATTCTTAATGCTAGGATAACGAGAGACCTTGAAAATAATACGTAAGGTCCCGTATGAGCCCCGTCTGGCGTCTACGTTATGTTAGTATTAACGTAATAACTCTTAAATTAAAATTTTAAAACATTTTGCGTTAAAATCACTCCACATTAAACTTCTTTTCGAAGGTCACGGTCTATTTTAATGTCATTTAATCGTTTGTTATTGCAAAAAATAGAAAAAATGACATTATGAGACAATTTAGGATATTCCAAACTTTCCCTTCATTTCATTTATTTATCCTATACAGATCCTCACCTGGAGCTTCATCAGACAATTCAGGGAAATGTGACGCTGATGATGGCTGTCCTCCATACAGTAGGTTCAGTTCCCGAGCCTCGTTTTCTTCCTGTGCCTGCTGGCGACGGAGCGCCACCTGGTGGTGAAGAACATTGATTAAACTAATTAATTATTAACATTGTTAATATCAGGATTTTATGTAACAAACACAAACGCACCCACAAACAGATGTACGCACGTTTTTACACATAATATATACACACACATACATTAAAAAAACAGTCATGGAAATAAGGCCAACCCCAACAAACTTGCTGTTATTTTAAAATAACATCAAGATATGTTAAAACCAGAAAACACTCATTTAGAGGAAAAATAGCTCCAGTGAAATATTCACATCGCGAAATTTCTTGTTATACCTACTTCTAATAAAAACGTTCACAAAGCGTTGTGGCAATGAATAAAAGCCATTTTTTACATTAGATACCCAGGCATTTGACGGCAACCCCGGATGGTAAGCCGTGCTTCAATCTATGAATATCTTAATAATAATAAAGCAAAAACCATGACGCGTTCTGAACATAGATAACACGATAGATAGGTTTTATCATCTACTTGTAAACAAAAGGCCAGGACATAAAAGCGAGAGATCATCAAAAAATGCTACATTACCTGTGCAGCCATAACCCGCTGCCGTTCAGCTATGAGGGTACACTTCGCACACACGCAGTCCCTCCACCGGCAGTATCGCTTGTGCCCTTTGAGCGCAGACACCACGCCGTGGTTCCTGCATCGCGCGCATTTTGGGGTACGCTGTAACAGATATATAGCTGTTATCTAACGTCGATAATATGGTTAGGGTACAGTGCAACATAGTTAATACGTTAACTTATACAAATAGACGGAATGTAGCCGATTTCAAAGGTTATTAAAGTGGATATAGGTATCACAAGATGTAATAAATACTAAATACAGAGAGTAGAGACAAAGCTTTATACAACCACGTATAGGGTACGCTGCAATACAGTTCATCAGTTAAATTAGGTACAACATTTGTTTATGTAACTAGATTGAATACCTACCTATAGCTCGTTTCAAATGTTGGTAAAATGTATAGGTTACACTGCAACACAAATCATTTATCAGTCAAGTTTGGTCATGCAAAGGCAAGCGCTTTTTAATTGTCAATAATATGGATAGGGTACACTTCAACAGAGTTCATCTGATAAACTACATTTGCTTATGGAATTAAATTAAATGTTACTGTTTTCTAATGTTTGTAATGTATGCAGTGTACGTACCCTACTGCAACATAGTTAATTTATCTAATAAGCATTTGTTTATTCGACTATAGCTATAGGTATAGTATCTATATGGAAGATTTTCAAACGTCCGTAAAATCGATAGGGTACCTACACTGCAATAGTTCTTCACTAAATCTACAACATTTGTGTATGCAAAGTTGTGGTTTTCAAACGTCAAAAATATATGGGGTTCAGCAACAGAGTTCATTAGTTATACTAGGTTCACCATTTAACTCTTCAATTCCCATGTCTAAATTAATAGCAATTTTGCATTTCTCTTTACTGAAATAGTTTAGATACATCTGGCGAAGACAAAAACAAAGAACAAAAATATTAATTCTACCCCCATTTTTTTTATGGGGGTGTCACCTACAGGTGACACTGGGCATTGTTTTAACATAGGACTCTAAAGGACTAACGAGGTTTTTCTTTATTTGGTAGGAATAAAATATCGATTTTTATTATAATAAATAATAATATTTATTTATGAACAAGTAGAAAAAAATACATAACTTATTTTATGTGGAACATGTACCTACCAACACTTTAGAAGTAAACCGATATTGCACTTGGCGCACACTTTTCTAGTGCGTTGGTGATAGTACCTACCTGCATCTTCGCTGTGAACAATCGACTGCCGAGTGGTCGTCCACAGTTCCAGCACTCCTCACTTCTGTGGGCACTCTCATTTGTGCTGAAACGCCCCAGGCAGAATTACGGTTGCCACATTCCGCTGGAAATCGTAGTAGGTCCAGTTAGTTTCCATCAGCCCTTTGATCAGCCATGCATTTTGGCAAGCTGCTTCTATGCCAAAACCCGTTTTTTATCCACAAATCCAATGCGATCTACTTTATGATAGGATCCAATCCCTGTTAGTTGGATACAATGGTAACGATGCTGTTGTCATGCCACTTGGCGGTAATAATTTCATCAGAAGCTTTCTAATATCTTTTTTCTTCGGTATTTCGACTTGTTCTTCCTCGTCATGTACACAATTTACTCCAGAGACGGAAGTTCTATTTTGACATTATACTTGTGACCAAAACATGCGACTAAAAAATGAAAAATACTAGCGTCATTTTCGTCTCCACTATATCTTCGTCAGTCACCACACCATCATCAGGAGGAAATAAAATAATATCGGCTGGGTCTTCTCCGGCGTGCAACTCCTCGGCAATCTCATCTAACCTCAACCTGTAATACGGAAATAAGCTCTAAAACAATAATATCACGACATAACAATAAGACAAAATATAAACAACAGTCTTGTTATTACTTACAATGAATTCGGAATAATAAAGTTATTATAATGCCTAGTGTGATAGTGTCACCTCCAGGTGACACGGCATATTTTCAGTGCTGTAGTGAACATGCTATTAGTTATTTTTACCATAAAATATATTTATATTATAGCTAATACATTCATTTATTATATATAATAAGAAAAAAAGCAATACTTACTGCCGGGACATTGTTATATCACTTTATACTTCAAGGAATCACACAAACTCTGACTACTTCAAGTACGTGCGAAACAACTAAATAAATTTACTAAATATCATAAGGTTAGCTTTGCCAGAAAAAAAACATGAATAGTTCAACTAATAAGCTTAGCTATAAACGTGGTAGAATTAAAAAATAAATTTTCATGTGGTAGAAAAAAATATTAAACTAGGTACTGTCACCTACAGGTGACACTGGGAATTGAAGGGATTAGTTAATGATGAATACTTATAGCTGTTTTCAAAACGTGACGTTAACATAAAATACAACAGATTTAATTATTCTTATTTCGTATATATTGATATTAGTTAGACATTTATCTATTCCTAAAGCTCTTTTATCATTTAAACTCTTAATAAATTAATACAATAACAATACTTTAAGAAACGCGTCTATACCTAACATAAAATCATTATTTAAATCGCCAATAACGTGGAAGGATCTACACTGCAAAAAAGTTCATTTATCAGCCAAAATTAATTTTATAAATCTAGACTTATCAGTCAATATCTAAATATTTTTAGAATAAATGAGTACCTAGACTACTTTTAGAAACGCTTCTATGAACATAGAAATCTAATCATTCATCATTGTAATGTGATTGTAGGTAATCAATAACATAGACGGGGTACACCGCGACAAAATTAATTCGTCAGATAAACGATCACTTTTTCAACTACACTTTTACAATATAATACAATACAAAAGTTATGCTTACCAACACATTTTGCGATTCATTTTCATATTATTATAGAAGATTGAATTAATTAAGTATGAAAATCAGCGTAGTTTTTGCTTAGAAAATGTCACCAGAATGATTTTTCAAACGCCTACGTAATTTTAATCAATGCAATGTATCTACATAAGTAAATCTCTACTTTCATATGGTGTAAAAAAATAAACATTATCATAGTGAATGTTCTCAGGAAATGCATACAAACAGTGTGATAATGAGCTTTTACTAATCATATCTACTAAACTAAATTTGAAACTATAACAATGGCTGAAATTGAAATACTGACAGTAATTCTGAAGGAAACTGAATATCTTTCAGACCACTGCTTCTACTTTTTAAAGAATTATTCAAATCGGCCCAGTAGGTAGTTCCTGAGATTATAGTTCTATTTCCACCAATTTACCTATAGCGCGGTTCTAAAAGAAATAAGGAAATTTTATATATTTGGGTGTATTTTAATATGTAAATAATTAGAAATTAATTAAAACGCAATAAAAATAACAGCAGATATTTTATTGAACTCACCTACCTACCTATTAGGTATACCTAGTCGTTATTTTTTTCAAATTCAAATTACATATATTTATTTGCAGTCCCAAAAAAGGTTGAAATCTCTATTATCTGCATAATATCTATTATCTGTATTATTAAATAGGTAAGTATATACCTAAACTGTTTTTATCACGAGAAACAAAAAAGGACTAAGTATAAAACAATTTTAGACCTTTGATAGAGAAACAAAAACATCAAGAAAAATAGAACAAGATTGAACTCTATCATGAACACATGAACTAAATGATTAAATCTGTGTTTATGGAGATAGTAAATCAAATGACTATAAAATATTTTGTATTCTGACCATAAAGAATATATTTAGAGTATAGACTAGAACTTGGCATAGACTACCTACTTACCTATACCTAATAATAATAACTACCACTCACTCACTTTTTTCAGCACCGCCGCGAGGCGAGATACTTGCCCCCACTACCTACTTATAAAACATAGAGTAAAGAAACTAATAGAAAGAAAACGCAAGCGCAGCCGCGAACGGAGCTTGTTTATCTTACTCACTACACACACTCCAAGACACAGGCAACAGCCTAGTTTGGATCTCCTATAAAACTGTAATGTACTGCTTTTTTGGTAAATAAAGATTTTTATTTATTTTTTTTTTTATTACTTACACCCTGTTCTACTGACCTATACTCATAAAACTGTACTAAAATACAGTGTCACATTACTAAAAATACACGAGTGATTCTCAAAGTGTTTTTATAGCGACTCCCAGGGATCAACGTTACTTTGACGAATGTTTATTTTCAAGGGATCTCTGTCATCTTAAAAAATATGTGGGCACCTTGAAAGACGCTATCAGGAGTGAACAATCAGAGCACTGATGGAAGAAAATAGAGAAATAACTCTCCGTAGATTACCTACATTGATAAATGCTATATTATGCAGTTGTAGGTATTTTTAACTGACTTAAAAAAAGGAGGAGGTTATCAATTCGGCCGGTATATTTTTTTAATTTCTCTCTAAAATTTAACAATAACAATTTCAAGTACCTACCTATTTCCTAGACCGCACTGAATTCGATTATAAGCCAATGTGAAGTCTAAGCGAATAAAATCATCAAAAATTAAAACTTGACTTTAACCTAAGCGGCGTATAAGTTAAAATATTTCCTAAAATTAAGTGTACGAATTCAAAAATATCAACTAAGATACCTACATTAAAATTAATAAATACATATTTAATACTACGTAAAGCTGTTTATTAAATAAAAAATATACATATTTTAGGAACAGTTACACATTTTGAGGACCCAAGACCCTTACGTAATTTGATAACTAATTCCGTTCCTAGTATAAATTATAACGTATAATTATAATTTATAATAGTCTTACAACACGGAAGTGTTACAAGAAACCGATGTTTTTGTAACATAATCTGCTATTTTCAATGAATGAATTATATTGTCCTTTGAATGATTTTATACGTGGTAATTTGTTACTGTGTAATATGGTTATTATAATATTGTATTCGTAAATTATGTATAGGTAGGTAGACCGTAGAGGTATTTTATTGAAGAGTAGATATTTTTGCTAACTCTATAAATTTAAATAGTTACATTTGATTTGATTTTAAACGTATCGTAGAAAAGTATCTAGGTAGGTAATTGTACTTATTATTTATTTATTATCAAATTTTGAATTAGTAGATAAATATTAAATATATTATTATTTAATTACGACTCATAAGTCTAAAAATAAATTAAAAAAACACCTGAACAATTAACAAAATTCAGTCAAAAATAGAAATAACAATTTAATTAATATTTATTACAACCATAGAGCTTTAATTAAAAAGACCCGCCGCTTGCGGTAAAAAAAAATAAAAATCTAAAAAATCAAAATATTTACTACCTACCTAAATAATTATTCTTTCTATATCTTTTTCATCGGAAACATATTTGAATGGGTAACATTTAAATATTTAATAATATCTAAGTGGCTCTACATAAAATATTTTAATGCTAATAAATTGTAAAATTGTGTTTCTTATACCTAAGATTGTCGTACATACTCGCATGATTTATAAAAATAAGGAAGAATGTTGCAAAAAAACTGTATTTTTTAAATATAATATAAAATAATTTTTATTAATTAATTATATTACTTAGGCTAAAAACCTTTCCACAAATTGGCACAAATTGGATTACAATGTGTCATTATTAAAAAAGAGGTATGTAGGCATTGTGTAAATTTATTGCAAAAGTTGCAACTTACCATGAAATTTTCTAACAAATTAATTGTAGGTAATCGATACACCGAGATATTCTTTTCAAAAATTACCAATATATCACCACATTATTGTGTAATTAATATTTAAAATTGCATAATACCTTAATAAATACTACAAGAAGTTCTTGTTTAACCTACTGACCTGATATCTCTCGGAGGCTCTCAAGAAGAAGGGTGGCAGAGCCGCCAGCACGGGGTGTTGCACCAACTGGGACACGTCTACACCGTTCGGTAGAGACATCTTAGCAGTCAAATAAAACCTCAAAACAATTCAAACACTCGCGAAAACAACTCTCATATTCACGCCACAAATATATTTAATTCAACAATCTTACAATCTGATACAAAACGTAATAAATTGTTTAAAATTCGCGAGACTCTCGCGTTCGGATGCGGGCCGCGTACACAACGCTCCGCGCCAAGTTGTAAGCAACACTGTTGCTTCATTTTTGGTGGAACGCCGACAGTTGCTGTGCGAGAGGGACATCCGAGAGCGGACCGACACACTGTATACAAAAGATCTCTCTCCATCCCTCTCTGGCTGGAGTGTTAACTGTATATGTTGTATCATCCGGTTATATAAAATGTTATGAGCGGAGTGGATGGGCCGCCAATGGGGAGGCCGGAGACCCCGCCTCTGGCCCGCGATTGGCTCGCCAGCTATGAAACTTAATTTATAAAGGTGACTTTTTTGAGAACCAGTTCTCGTCCGGACAAAGCTCTATTGAATAAAGTACAAAAAAACACAATTATGTTTGTTATTCGAGTCGTGGATACGCTTTTTAATATTGTTGGATTGTTTCCAGTGTTTTAATGTGAATGTATAGCCGCAGTGGAGGGCTTTCGTTTAATGAGATCGTAGATTACATTCTGTGGAAGCGACTGACACACGAACATATGCTCGCTTGATGTGATGGGACGTCTTATTTGAGTTAAACTATTTTTGTATGTTTGTACAGTACAGATAGAGCGAATTAAATTGATGTAGAGATAACTGTTTAGAATTTACATATGTTTGGAAAGCTTTATAGAGTTATTTGAGGGTTTAATTTTGATATGAAAGATAACTCTACCAAAAATTAGATGTACCTACCTAGATACCTACAGAATAAAATTAGTTTCTTAAGAAATAATTGTGTGCTGTTTAGTGTTTATATGCATCTGATATAGATAGTTTTTTTTCTTTATTTTAAGGATAAGTGCTACAATATAGAGTTACTATTACCTACATAGTAACATAACTAAATATTGACAATAAAACACAATTTATCACCACAACCAATTACACATACAATAACATCCATAAATGAGTATATTAATAACTGCTTTCCATTCCCATCGCAGACATTGAGTCAAACATTAATAACTGTCACCCCCTCCCCCCACCCTTACACCCCTCATTGTAATTTAAATGGATTCCCCGCGACAAATTGAAATATTCCGATCGCACCTTCCGCAGGGCTATACATTGATATCGAATTTAATAAGTTATGTTGGGAGTTCTATACGTTTGTAGGTCTTGATTAATTTAATTTTTTGGAGATTTTTGTTGTGTGTTAAATTGTATGAATTATATTGTTGATGGTATAACAGCTTTGTGTTGATACAAGAATCTTCCTATTGAGAAATGTTTTAGTTTTAGTTTTAAGTTTCTAATGCCAGCTCTTATAAACTACCTAATTAACCCCTTATTGCATGAATTATTAAGGAGATGAAATAAAAATTATTTTTTTGCAAAAAAGTGTTTATTAGACCTTACATTATGAGATTAAATTGAGAAAAAAAATTATTTACTTATATTATAGAAAATATGAGACGGCGCCATATATGGACTCGTATGCAGTGTTTGTTGTATTTTTTCTGTCATATATGGCTTCGTATGCAATTAGAAAAAAGTAACTAAATAATTAAATAAAAATATATTCCGGACTAATTTCACACACATGGTTGCTAAGCCCCAAACTAAACTTAGCCTTGTATCCTGAATGCTAAGTCAACTGATATACTACATACATATATTTTACATAAATCCTATCCTACTAATATTATAAATGCGAAAGTTTGTGAGGGTGGATGTATGTGTATGTGTTTGTTTGTTACTCTTTCACGCAAATACTACTGAACCGACTTTAATGAAATTTTGCACACATAATATAGAGGGTAACTTGGACTAACACATAGGATAGGTTTTATCCCGGAAATCCCACGGGAACGGGAACTATGCGGGGTTTTCTTTGAAAGAGCAGGCGAGGCCGCGGGCGAAATGTTAGTACTTTATATGGATACCTGAATAACACCCAGAATCACAGCCAAATTATACTTCGTGAAATTGCTTAAAACAATTACGTTTGTCATTAAAACATAAAAATACGTTATGTTTTTCACATAACGTGAAGGAACGAAATTGGAACAATATAGGCATAGCTGACGGGTGTTCTTCTTCCAAATTGGGTAATGACTAATCCCATCAGATCGTACAGAATCAAAGTGAAAATCTAGATGTCTTGCAGGAGTTTTTCGTAGCTTTTTTGCGGCAATTGGCGAGTCAGGAATCCTGAGGAGACTCGAGAGATGCCGATGTTCCTAAGTTTTTGAGAGACGACCACGTCTTTTGATAATAAGAGCTTTCCCCGACTTTCGCATTTGCTCTGAAACGGCTAATTAAAAATCATACAGTGGCATATAGCATGAGTCTGTATTTATTGATGATGATATGATATTTACATGCTTAGCAGTGAGATAAAAGTGTCCAGGATCGATACTGGAACAATCAGTGAAAGTATCCTTGAATGCATACCAAGCCACATATGACATAATATATTTTGGACGGAATGCATACGAAGCCAAATATGACAGATTTGGAAAAGTTCAAGAAAAACATGATTAAAACAAAAAAACAACCAAACCAAATGTTTTACCTTATTTTAGAAAGACTAAAGAATGAAGTAATATTTTTTTCCATGGCTTTACTCACCTTTTTGATATTGAAATCTTAATTTGAAAATCACGGTTTTTTCCGCGCACCCAAACCGTTGCACGCGCTAGACTAAATCTCTAATATATCTGATGGATATTATTTACACTGTATAAATTAATTACATTCCAATTCTCGATGAAATGCTGTTTAAGATGTAAGGTAGTTTTTTTAGATATTGTTTATGGTTAGCCTATAAAAAATTCATGAACTTCGTCGTCCATATATGGCTTTGTATGCGGTAAGGGGTTAAGTACCTAGTACCTACTGACAGGAGTCAGGATATGAATAAATAGGTACCTTTTTTGTAGCTTAGAATCGAAACTCTAAGTTTATCACTCCTTTACCAAATACATAATATAAGAAAATACTTGAATTTAAAAAAAGCCTCAGGAGTCAGGACCTCAAAAAATAAAAAGAGCGTGTTTGCTGAGCATACGTGTTAGAAGTGAAACTTTGGTATTGCCATGACCCCAACTTGAATATTTACTCTCAACGCGCTTAAAGAAGTTTCGCTTTAATAAAAGATGATGAGAAAATTACAAAATTTGACACATTAACCATAGGTTTCAGAAAAATAAACTGTATAACAAAACACTAGGTAATAACTAATAATACAGCCATGAAATAAAATAACATCAATACACTATAATTTAAAAATGATATAAACACACTTAAAGTCGCACGTTATCCCAGGTAAGGGGGTGTGGGGGTGTACCCGGGGGAAGGGGGAGGGGGAGGTATAAATGGGAATTCCGCAGCTAGGATCAATTCGTAAAATGTTCACATTTCGTAAACGTCTCAACTTCGTGTAGTGATGGGGTTGTGTCGATGTTATTTATTATCGATAAAATATTCTGTAGGTATACATATTGAGATTTTTTTAGACGGCTGTTATTAGGTACATCAGGACATTATGAAGAGTCTGTGTTGTTAATTACAACATCAATATTAAACTATTGTCGGCAGACTAACTACAGTGCCTACAGTATAATATGTACAAAAATACCAGGTAAATGCATGTAACATGACCAAAGGAAAACATCAAAATTTAGTATTACATAAATCTCTATAAAATAATAAAGGTTGTAGTTACCTACAAATACAATAATAGAGTAGCAAACAACAATAAAATATGTTTGACTGTTTGTTCCTGCTAATTAAAGTTTATTCAACAAATAACCAGCCGAGGTCGTCGGCTACGGATAAAAATATTTCATTTACTGCAGCCATTCATATATTTTTGCTTAGTTTACATCACTTATATCAATTTGTTCATTATCAGTTCTTAATTTAAATTTTTCAAATTACTTCCTCAAGATGTGTGCAATACCTATTAACAGCTGTATTTAGGTTTAAAAGTAAATAAGTAAAAACATCGATACATCCATTGTCACTGGCCCACCCCTACAACCGTGGGACCGAGCGAATATCTTCGCAAAGCGTTAAAATGAAATGTTCGCAATTTGAATATCGTCCGTGTAACCCCCTCCCCCTCCCCTCCCTGTAGCACCCCCCTCACTCCCCTCGCCCCACATACTATAGAGTTAACTTTAGTGGTGTCATTGTTTTATTCATTTATTAGGTATGTGATGTGAAAGTACCTAGTGTTTGTCTACACTAATATTATAAAGAGGAAAACTTTGTTTGTTTGTTTGTTTGATTGTAATGAATAGGCTCATAAACTACTGGACCGATTTTAAAAATTCTTTCACCATTCGAAAGCTACATTATCCACGAGTAACATAGGCTAGGTTTTATCCCGGAAATCCCACGGGAACGGGAACTATGCGGGTTTTTCTTTGAAAACGCGGGCGAAGCCGCAGGCGGAAAGCTAGTTCTTAATATAGAAGGTGCTTTGGTAACTTTAGTAACAGAATAAGTGGCTTTAGAGCTTTTTGGTGTAACTGTACCCTAACTATTATATAGTTGTTAATAATTAATGCTAATTAATATAGTGAGTGACATTGTGATAGATAAAGCTTCTGATTATTCATGATGAGCCGTATGTCGAGCGTAGGTATATTAATTATATACCTACCTACCTATGGGCTTTTTGTAATGCGTAGAGTTATTTGTCAAAATGTAATGTATCTTTAAAAATATGTAAGTATCTATACCTAAATATAAGTCAGGTAAGAAAGTCCCTAGACTAGATTTGACTTTATTTCTTCTATAGGTAATAGATACAGCGTCGGTATCTAACTCAAAAACAACTCGACTGATTTTAAAAGCTTTTAACATTAGAAAGTTGCGTCTTTACTGAGTAACAACTAAAAAAACTATATTTACTTACAAAGCTTGCTCTTCCCTTACCTACTTGAAATGGTTTTTCTTTTGTTATTAAAAGGAACGTCGATAATAAGTATAATTAATAATGATCAAAAAGCGCTTCTGATGTGAGAAGTCTAGTTGAATAGATACCTAAATAAATTAAGAAATAAATAGGTACATTTTTGATTTATTTCAATTTACCTAGTTAAAAAAACATGATTCAGGAAGGAACAGGAATTCAATCGAGCTTGCAATTTGAATATACCTACCTAATTAAAATGGATACTTAATTTTGTAGAGAAAAATTTTGTAAGAGCAACATGCTCTACCTACTTTTAAAAAGGTTTACGTCATCTTTCCACCTGCCAGACACATAGGTACCTACAATTTTTAAACTTCTTTGACGTAGGTACCTAGGTAATATATTTCATTTGCATGAGGGTTTAAAAATCATTAAAAATAACGCAAACAAAAGAAAATCTTCAATCTTATTGAATCTTTTATTTTCCATTAAAATTACCCCTTTTAACAATCAACTAAATATAAAACAAACTTTAAACAACAGCACATAATACTTGCCTACAAATTCATTACATGTTGTTACAAAAACAGTAGGTATAACACCGTAACAAACGTTACATTGACCAATCGCGCGACTGGCAACAGTTTCAAGCCCTCCCATTGGTTGATACACGCCCCCTCTTCATTAACTTTATGTACTAAATGTGACATTTTTTCACTAACTACGCCCTGCGGGTTTTGTCGCGCCTGCGTTCGGATTGTGAAACATATTGTGGAGGCTTTTCTTTATAAAATGTTACAATTTCCTTCTTCAATAGGTGCTGCCTAATAATTAGATACTAATTAGTCTTGAAAGGCTTCACAAACGAATGAAAGGTAGGTTAATTATTGTTTTAGATTACAAAAGAAAAAGAGAATGTATTATACTGTACGTAGGTACGACCTACTTACATTCATTGGTATTTTAAGGAGCAATTAAAACACAGCTCTTTGAAGGAAATACACTGCCATAGCATAAAGATATGAACTCAAAACTGCAAAAACATTTATTCTGTGCCTAGTTAGAGCATCGAGCAGTCTGCAGTGTCTAGATACTTACAAAGCTTTTCTTATGACTCTACACTAGTAATAATTAATAAATCTACATGTCGTTTGATAGGTACAGTTTCCATTTTTAGGCGATAAAAGCAGTTTGTTACTAATCTATAGATAGGTACCTACATATTTCATTAAAAAATTATATAAACAATAACATTTAAATCTGTGATTTTCTTAAGCTAATAAGTTTTCGTGCCTATTGCTACAATTCAGTTATAGGTAAGTATGAGATAACAAGGAAACACTTTTTTTCGTCTGCCTCTGCATCTAGGAGATAATCTATAGAGAAACATATATCGATGCACGATTAAATTTCATTGCAAGTATCTATAATCAATAATGAGACAAAATAACAAAACCATCTTTTCTATAAATTCGATTCAGTTTTGAAAGTTTTCTAGGATTTTAGCTTAAATATTTAAAAATATAACTAATTTTACGCGCTTAAAATTATTTAACTAACATTGAATCAATTACCCTTTATCTTTATAACAACTCTCCATCCATAAAACATCAACATCAATGGATATTTTATACCCACCAACAGAATTACAGAACATTTCAATCACGCACCGGGTATTTTTCACCCGGCAGTACAAAGCAAGCAGTGATTATGTAAATCAGTACAATATTTAACCCGGCTCGGACCCAATAAAAACAGAAAAACGGTCGAGCCCGTCTGATGTTCGTATTTTTCACTTTTACTGTGACGACGAGTGCGCTTGACGGCCTTCTGCCGGCCAGCGGTAGGGATGTGCTAGGTTAGTCGTAGTCGATGTTTCGACTGGTATATTTGGTGCTTCAGAACTTTGTTGGAGATAAAAATTACTTAGAATTCTTGCTTAGCTGTAGAATATTTGATGCTCTGGAGCTTTAGAACGTTGTTGAAAATACCTTACAATTACACTTAGATTGCTTACACTATAAATTCATGTAAGTACCTATGGTATGTGTGTGTATCTGAGTAAGGTAGGTAATGTAGGATTGTATTTAGACTCTATTTGTGTAAAGTTCCTACTGGTGAGATAATTCAAATGTAGGTACCTATTTAAAACTATGAAGAAGAAATACAATACAATACAAAATTAAATACTTGTTAATTAATCATATTATACCTAGTTACCTAAGGATAGTAAAGTAAGTTTTAAATTCAAAATTAAAAATGTTTATTTTGTTAGTAAAAACTTGTTGTTATGTCATCATGATCATTATGAGATATAACACAAATAATTGACCTAAACACACAGTGGTCATAATCACATCGACTAACCCTCCCATCCCATCCCTACGCGAACGGTTTTTTTTCTTCAACCCGTTTGCGAGGGTTTATGCAAGTCGTGTGCAGTTTTTTCGGGTCCCGAATGACCAAGCAATCCGTATTGAAGCGATGTTTTATACCGACGTGATTGACGGCGTACCTACAGAGTTTCTTGGTCATTTTTTTGGCATACAACCAATATGGATGAATTATGTTTGTGTTGCAAAGCGTGGTAAGCGATTTTGCTGCGTTTTTACGTCTCAGGAACGAATGAATTGAATGTGGATTACATATTTTATTGAATATTGTGTAATAGTAGATTAAGATTATCGACTGTAATCTGTATATTGATAATTACCGCTAATAATACGTACTACCTATAGGGTCTATAGGCACAGTATTTCAATATCTTATTGTAATACTGTGCTATAGATGCCTTATGGTAAATGGAAGATACTGCCCTTGGCTGTGCCTACTGCTTAGATACCTAATATATGTAGGTAACATTTAGTCCGGGATCCATCGCCCATTTTTGCAAGTGATTACTATCAAGCTAATTTTTCGTGAGTAGGTTTATTTTGATGAGACGCCCAATAATTTCTGCATATGTACGAAACTCTCGATTGTGGTAACTAACAGAGGAAACAAGGATAAAATATTTTGATTTGATGGTTCTCAAATATTAATTACTAACTGAATGTTTTTTTTTTTGTTCAATCTCAAGATGATTATCTAAATTATTCAAAAAAATATATGTCCTACAAAATCTATGGTTTGATCAAAGAGTCCCCCTTTCCAATGTGTATCGATAACGAGGTCATCATAAATGATTACTAACCAGCTGATTTTTTTATTTTCACTTATTTAATACTTATATAATTCAACAGACATAATATTGTCCTACAAATTGCGTAATAAATATTTGAGAACCGTCAAATCAAAAATTTTTATCCTTGTTACCTCTGTAGGTAAGCTACCACAATCGAGAGTTTCGTACCTACATGAAAATAATTATTGGGCATCTCATCAAAATAAAGCTACTCACGAAAAATTAGCTTGATAGCCTAATCACTTGCAAAAATGGGCGATGGATCCCGGACTAATTGTGTTAATAATAAATAAAATTCGAATACATAGGTAACCGGTACATAGGTATGTGACATGTGTTTTTCATATTTTCTTCTGGCTAGCCAATCTTTAAGGTAATTTAACTGGTATCTACCTAGTTTTTAAATTCATCAACCAGCTATTCTTGAAAATCATTGTTTGTATAGATAATAATTTGAACATTCGAAGGCGCAGAGATAAAATTACGCTCTCGTCTCAATTTACGTTTATTTATATCTAAAAAAGTAAATTTGTTTAACTTTGATTTGTTAAACGATGATTTCTGGAAATGAAGTTGAACTATCCAAATTAGGTAGGTATTTATTTTATGTCCATGTGTTTTGGAAACTTACAAATACTTATTATTTTTATCGAAATCAAAAATGCTAAACGTTACATTACATTTTGCATCGTGTAATGTTACATTTTAAATATGTATTAATTAAAACATATCTGATATTAAGATTAAATAGTACATAATTTCAATTTTCAATGTTACATAAAATCAAATTTTTAATTTTTATTAAAAATTGTAATGAAGAATAAATACACCATCTATTGTCGAATAGAACAATTAAAGCAAGAACGAAATATTTTATCTACTAGCCACTAGGTGGCAGTAAAACATAGTTTAGCTACTTGTGAAATCGTTCTTTATTCTCTCAGTAGATGGCGCTGTTATAAAAGCGTTCTGAATATAAATTGTCATACCGTGTATGACACATTATGCCATCTATTGTCGAATAGAAGGAATTAATAATATCAACAGACGGCAGTAAGTAGATTTGCTATTGACGAATAGATGTCGCTAATATTAATAATTGCACAGATAGTTCGAAATACCATCACTAGATGGCTCTGATATGAAATATGTTTACATTTTAGATTTGCATGTTTTGCATAGTTGCATGTATAATTTGCAATTTAAATAAAATTGTTTATTGTTTTATTTGATAATTTTTATATAAAACATGTGCATTATACATACTTATGATATTTTCTTTATTTACTAGCTGTACTCGCGACTTATTGAATAAATCTTAGATTTGGTTCATTTTTTAAGATTTAACTCTGTCCTATCTAAGTACCTACCTAACTACCTCAGTTTACTTTATTAACTAATATATTATATTAGTATGCTCTTATTTCTTCAGTCCATGTATGTCTGTGTTCAGTCCAATGAACGCTGAATACCTACTTAAACATTTATTTTTTATTAATCAGAATTAAACCTTTATTTAACTTCAGTCATCTTCAGTAGAGATATAGTTGGTATTGATTGATATAAAAAAAATGTATGCGTGTGTACTCTAGAGTACACACGTAAGAAGTGAAACTTCTTTATGACCTTAAAAATGTCACGAGTATGGCGAAACGCAAAAATGTCACGCGTACGGCGTAAAGAAAAAATGTCACGCGTACGGCGTAACGCAAAAATGTTACACTAAATTTTTGTCCAACCCCGATAAAGAAGTTTCACTTCAAAAGGTGGTTCCAAATAAGCAAGACCTACATTGTTAAATATTATATATACAGGGTGTCCCACTATTGGTATACTAAGCGCGAAGGGACTTGTAGTTTTGCATACACTGATCACGTAAAAAATACTTAAACAACAAAATTACGTCAAAAATTTTTTGCTATTTTTTTCCTGAAAATTCATGTTTTTTTCTCTAGCTTCGCGCAGCCGGCATATACCGCTTCTCTAATGTGAGAATTTTGTCTATGAAAACATAATCTTATACGATAGCTCACGTGCTGGTGGCAATGTTGGGCGGGTCGCTTGTTATGGGTGTACACATAGAGTTTTAAGAATTGATCTATTTGAAAAAAAAAAATGCGTCTGGAATTTTATAAGTATTTTTTACGTACTCAGCGTATGCAAAACTATAACCTCCTTTGAGCTTAGCATACCAACAGTGGGACACCCTGTATACCTACAAAATACAAACCTTCGTACACACGTATAGCTTAGATCTATATCTTACCTATGTACCTAGTCATTTAGGTAGAATTTTGCTCAGATTCAATTTAATATTGTTAATTACTACCGATAAGTAACATGTGTACACACCAATCGCGTGAGTTAAACACAAACAAACACACAAATTTATAAACAATTACATTATTTACATCAACATGCCTTGTTCAACTTGACTTTCCAGTTTCATTCTGAAGAAATAGTCAATGCAAGAACAACTTATAAATTCAAAACTCATTGTAAGTACAAGTTACGTTTTCCATAATAAGGTACCTACGGCTACAATGAAGGACTTTAAATATAAATTATCCATATTTCTTTCTTGAAGTTTAATTTTTTAAGTTATGAAAAAACATCCTAGATAGGTCTCTAACAACATTTTTAAATAGAAATGTAGCAGATAGGAATTGCAAAGATGAATTTAAAACTATTCAATTCTGCAACTATTTTTAGTCTTGGCCTGACTTTTCATTTATTGTGTTATTGTAGTTGTGGACTACTGTAGCATGTAACAATATTAACAATAAAATGTATGAAAACGTAGCTGAAAATACCTAAGCATTTTTTTCTCTTTTACAGATGGCCACTTATTTCATCATCATCACACTCTTCCTATCAGCCAACGCAAAAGTGATGCGGAACAATGCGCTTATGACAAAAATGGTGTCAAAATTCCACAAAGAGATAGAACCATCAGTAGAGGACATAAACCCTGAATCAGTTTTGAACAGAATGCAAACACTCCTGTGCAAAAACTTCAAATCAGTCCCTTGCGAGATGATCACACAAGACACTGCGTTGCGAAGACTGATAGAACAATCGATACAACAAATAAACTACAAGAAACATAAGCTGGAGAAAACAACGTCACCAGCAACATACCTGACACTATTCCCCATTCTTAACGACGATAACACAAACTATAAACAGAAGACCCGCGCGAGGAAAAGCAAAACAAAACACAGCTACAAAAGCAAAGACACGAGAACGGTTTACAACAGAAAGAAGATGAGGAAGTTCTATCCGCATAAAGTGAAATATAAAGACAAAAATGCAAACATAAAGAAGGACTTCGGTGATTATTCTGAGGATAAACTCTCTATGTCAGTTGAAGTACCAGATATGACGTTGACGAAACGACACCAGCACTTTTCTTATAAGGTGAAACCAGCTGATCCGCCAGTATGGCGAATCGATTACATGAAACACGGTGATCCTAGTTTGAACATGTTCGGTTTTCAAGATAGACTAAAAGACAAAATAATAAAGAGTCCAAATATAGCAGTCGCTGAAGCGCCTGACCGAAACGATGTTTATGTTAATAAGAATTTCGTTAGGAGAGACAATGCGAATCTTGATTCTGATATTGTTGAATAAAATTTAATAAAGATATCTTAGTTTTATTACCTAGTTATCTCCTTCATAAAAGCAATGTTATGAATCCCGAATTACAGATTACTTACATAAATATAACAGCGTTGTTTTATAGTCATTCATGTCTCATGATATGAATCTCGTTTCGAATAGATTTTAGTATTTAAAAATATTCTTTTATCTTTACTGGGAATAATAAGTAATAACTAATGATAAGATACCCATAGAGCCTACAGATACATATTAGATTAGAAAATCCGCTTTGAGTGTTTGTTGCTTTAGTCGTATCATCCATCTTTGATCTTAATATACCTAGGTAATTAGGTATAAACTATAAATTACATATATTATGTTAAATTGTTTGTCCGCTTTGTACTCCGAAATTACTGAACCGATTTTAATAAAATTTTACCACTATAATAATTATGCAGTTTTATCTAGCTTAAGAGATAAGTACCTATTTTTTCTCACATTTATATATATAAGCTGTTATCCGCGACTTCGCCTTCGTGGATATAACAATATATTTATTAATGAACAATATTAGGTAGGTACTTAAATTATATGTACCTCGGTTGGTAACCTCTAACATAAGGTAGGTCATTTTATTATAAGAAATCACAGAAATGCGGTTCACCTAAAAAATGTAAATAAATAATTTTATGTCTTGTCGCTATTCTCACAGAGATAGTGTTATCAGCAATATAAGGGCGGGACTACATTCGTATTCGTTTTTTTTTTCAAAATATAGGTACACAACTACCGCACTATTTTTTGATAAAATTTGGTGTACAAATGTATGCACACAATTTTTCATGAGATTAAGAGGTTTAACTACAAACACCGTGACACGAAAATTTTACATATAAGATTTAATCAAGGAAACCAATTGATAAAAGAAGCAATTAATTAATTATGATATTAGTAAACAAAGAACCCATCCATAAATGATCTACACAAATACAAATTACTAAATTAATCCGTAAAATCAAGGCAAACGAGATAATTACATAATTGTTCATGTAACCCAACCTCAAAACACAACAATTATTATAAATATATTAATATCACGCAAACAGTTACGTTTTGACGTTGTTACAAAGATGTCTCGGCCTGTGCTTTCGACCCACGTGCTCGACACATCGACTGGAAGACCAGCATTTGGTGTTTTCGTCGAATTATACAAGAAAAAGGACGATTCTTGGACATTATGGCACAATACAGTGACATCTAGCGACGGGCGGATTCAGTTTCCATTTACAAAAGATTCTATGGCGGTGGGAACTTATAAATTAAAATTCAAAGTCGAGGATTATTATAAACAACTTAATAAGGAGACTTTGTATCCCTATGTGGAGGTATTTGTTTATTTTTATTAACTAGCATAGAATATTAATGAAATAGTGAGTCATCGTTGTATATTAATAGTTATACAATTTTTGTGTCTCGGAGCAAGTTTCCATTTCTCGAAGGGAGCTTGACCGATTTTTAGAAACGCAATATCCGCGATGTTATATAAAAATAATGTAATTATGCAAATAGGAATAAAAATTTGTTTTTGTGACCTTTCGGATGTAACGTTTTGATAAAATTGATGACTTGTAGTTTGTACGGTGGAATCCAATATTATTATTTATCACAAAAACAGATATAACTTTTATATGTGCAAATTCATGATAAACTATCTAAGAGATAAAGATATTTTAATTACAATATGTCATCAACGGATAAAAATAATCGCTTGCTTTTCTCGATATTAAGATGCCACCTTTCTTCTTATTTGTAAGCTATTCACCCGACTTCTTGTGGTACCTGCATAATGTTATAGAATATAGATCACAACATGATCACAAGGATCACATGCATATATACAACATAATATAAAGCAACAATGAATTAATATAGTTAGAGTGAATGTAATTTTTGAAATCGTTCCAGTACCTAGTTCTTGACAGCTAGTTCAAACCACATTCAAACTCTTCTGCTTTTTTATAGGTATAAATACCTATGCGTGTAGTAGGTACACATTTTTACTTTTTAACAACGATTAACTAAAAATTAATATCTTCCAGATCGTTTTCAACACAAAAGAAGATGAACACTACCACATACCCCTCCTGCTCACCCCCTACGGATACTCCACATACAGGGGTAGTTAGACAGGCCGCCTGCTGACTGTCTTTGATTATAAATTGCTATTTACATACATATGATCTGATTTTAAATAAAAAATATATCTGTAACCTGTTGTTTGAATTATGTCTTAGATCCTCTGTGTTAATCAAAGTTGTTATTAGTTGTGTGTGCCAAATTTCATGAATATCGGTTCAGTCCTTTTTAGGTGGGAGTTCAAACATCCACGTTTATAATATAAGTAGGTTACATAGGATACAGTCTTCAAAAAATATTAAATAGGTTACTTTTCGGTGATTTTTTATGAAATTTATGAAGACTAAAGACACAATAAATTGTGCCTCAATAAGATATTTATTTATGAAGGTGAAAAATAAAACGCAAATTATTTTAATAACACCTGTTTATTATAAAATATATTTTGTACAACTTGTGTATCTGAATCTAATAATCGCATTCTTTACAATAAAAAACATTATTTATTAAATAATCTAGGTACTAATATTACTAAAATTAATTATTTACAAATATCAAGTAGCTCTATATTCGTTTCAACTTAACTTTCATAAAGCTTAATGATTCTATCATCAAAAAATACATAACAATAATACATGAAATCCGAAAATCTTATTGGAATGAATTTTAAAAATTTACTGTAAATGCAGTGAAGGTGCGTTAATTATCTTTTAACTTAAATTTTAAAGAAAGAAATCCATTACGCTATTTTGATCCTAAAAAACATTTGATGAAATTCATAAAAAAAAACTTAAATAATCAATTTACCAAATAATAAGGTAGAAATTGTTAAAAATATTATAATTAAATTAATTGTTCAAAATTGTTAGATCCTCAATAATCTCTAATTTATAAACAATGTGCCTATATTAAGTCTTGAACATTACGTATTTAATTTAAGCTAAAAACTACAAGTGGGCATTAACTATATAACTTTATACATCTTTGTATGGACGTAGGCAGCCCCGCGAAGCATTCTGTAAGGTAAATAGTCACATACATCAGTAAAATCACAACAAAAACACATTCACCATTTCTTGGCAGCACAATATCACAGTCATATCACAGTTCGTACAAAATCCGATTTAGTCCACCGTTCTTTTTTAGTCTATGTTCGATTTTATCTAACTCTGTTGCTAATTAATCTTCTTCTTCTTTTTTTAGAATATGTCAATGTCAGTGTCAACTGTCAAAATTCTGCGCTCATTGTTAGATATGCGAAAATGAACGCAGAATAGTGAAGTCATTAGCAAAAACAATTATGTTTATGCTAGAGCTGTAAAAAAATGTCTTCATCATCCAGGGCTTTACATACATTACCTGTGAAACCTGTTGAGAAAGCTTGATTAGGTAGAAATTGGTAGAAAATAGTAGAAACTTACCGAAGATGGCTTGGGCACATCTTAATGGTTGCGTCTCATCGGTAGCGCCGTATCTATTATGGGTAATAGAATCAAACGATTAGATAGGATCGACAAAGTACCCTTGCACCTTCCACACATAGGCTTATAGCTCATAGATAACATAACTCCTTTATTGTAAAGAAATAATAAATTTATACATAAATGCGATTGCAGTCAATTAAAGATAACAAAAGATACAGCATGATATTTGTTGTCTACTGTATCCAACAGGATAAAACACAACAAACAAAATAAACATAAAGAAACAATATAGCATTTATTGAATACCTATAAACTGCAGTCATTTAAAATCAAGTCTTACCAAAAAAAATAATCTACTATTATCTTTAGAATTCTAATAAATCACACTGACCTGGGATCCAAACCTGCGAACAAATGAAGATTATAATGAAAATAAAAAAGCATAGCTCACCTATATATTTCCCTCCTCTTGACCGACAACTTCCTTGTATCTCGCAATCATAAGTTTCTTTACAGTATCTCTGTAGGTCAACCCAGGTGTAGGAGTGTATATTCCGCGTTTCTGTCCTAGTCCCGCCAAGCTAGGCCTTTGTTCCGCCTCTATTGGAGCTATTCTCCCTTGTTCCTCCTTTCCCAATCCTCGACCTTCAGACCAACCCATTTTCTGCAGCATTTTACCACCAATCGTGTCTACAACTGACGGAGGTGGGTGTGAAACGACAGGCGCCGGCATATCATTCTCGTATCGCTTACGAATCGGAGGAGGCTCATCTTCACCAAACTTTAATCGCCTTTCCGCCGCCCTATCCCTATACCCATTTGTTTGCGGCAACAAATCATTCTTTTTCTGAAATTCTACCAAGTTCTGCTTGTGCAAATCGGACAATGTCTTGTGTTTCGTTAACACTTCTGCAGATGGAAAACGCCGTTTGCAAATTAAACATGTTAGCCTCGTCCAGTCAATGATGTCCTCGTCAGAGTCAACTGGAACTTCAAGACTTTTAATAAGAAATTCTTCAGTATTTGGCGGTGGTGATATTTCTCGCATGTGCGGCGTTATAGAGGGGCCAGCTCCAAGCACAGAAAACCCTATGTCTGCTGAACCCTTGCTCGCTCCATGATCTAGTGGCTGTTCCATAACAAAATTGCTGCGAGCATTTTCTTTCTTTTGGTTCAATGTCCGAGCCCACCTTTCCATATCTTTCGCAATCTTTTTGGCAACTTTAACCTTATCCTCTTTGTCTCTTTTCTTTTTCTCTTCTGGTTCTTTTGGTATTGTGTTTTCTACTGTAGCAGTCGGTGGGTTTTGGAGTTTTGGCTGGTTGGTATTTTGTTGATTTTGATTGGCTGCAATATATGTGGAATTTGTTGCATCCCAGTACATGTACTGGCTAGTTTGACTGTTGTAGAAGTACTGGGTGTTGCCATCGTAATATAACCCAGTTGCAGGGTCGTAATAGTAACCTGATGTTTCATCGTACATGAAAGTCCTCACGTCTGGTGGGCTGTACACTGTTTTACCATCACCAGTAGGTATGTTAGTTACAGCTGCATTTTGTGAGGTAGATGTAACAAAAACTGGAACAGATACCGGAGTCCATGAAAGCTGTCGAGCTTGTGCTGCAGAGATAGCAGACTGAGCTACTGCAGCTGCCGCATTTACCCTGTCTGCTTCGGAAAGCGCTTGACTGGTGTTATATGACATTTGAGCATAATATGCCGAATAATCTGAATTATTTGACATATTCTTTTGAACCTTTTGCACTTCATTGTAATATGAAACTAACACTTCTCGTCCATCTATCTTAAGAGGAGGATCCAAAGCTAATAATTCTGAATGTGCCGCTGTCGAGTCCGCTATTGAGTTAAAGTTAATATAAGCTAAGCATTTTGAAGCTCCAGTCAAAGTCTCTCTACCTATTGTTATACCAGCTATTGAATCGAGCACTGACTTGGTACACCTATCTTTAATTGCTTCTAATATTTTCTCCTCAGTAGTTAATGCATCTAATCTTCTAAATAACAGTCTCTTAGTAATACCGGGGCTTGTTTCTGAGCCATTCCTATCGTCACCACCATATACCACACCATCTCCTCTCTTACCCTGGCAATTTCGTCTGTAACATACTTGGCGCCGTTTGAAATTGTAAGAGCCACATTGACATATCCAGTCACCAGGAGATGCATTTGATTGCGTATCTTGGTTCTCGTGTTTATTTTCATATGTTTCAACGATAGGCTCTTGTCTATCATTACTACGGGATCTACTTCTAGACTGGGAGTCAATCTTCTGTCTGTCGTTACTTATCTTAGGAGGGGACGGAGCGCTTGGGATGTCTTTATCGTCTATGCGGCGCGGAGAACGACGCCTATTGTCACGTTGATCGCGGTCACGTTTGTCGTAACGATCACGGCGGTAACGGTCATCGCGGTCACGGTCGCGATCACGACGTTCGCGGTCACGGTCGTAACGGTCGATGCGGTCGCGGCGCTCCCTGTGTCTGTCTCGAGGCGACGCTTGGTGGCCCCTATCCGGACTGGAACTGCGCCTCATTTCCCAAACGGGTGACCGCGGGCGGTTCTCAGCCCAGCGATTCCCGCGATCCTCTCTTCCGCGCCAAGACATAGCCTGCGAACATCATGGTTAATGAAACGATGATACAAACCCTTCGGACGCTTCGTGCCTTGCCCTTTCGATCGAGACCTTTCTCCATTGTTCTGTACTTTTTACCTGCTGAAGATTACGCCAAAAATGTCCTTATGTAGATACAGTTGATAATTATATAAGATTATTCCTAGAAATGTGTGTATTTTCACCATCAAAATCAAAGTTAAAATCTAAAATCAGTTATCAGAGCTCAGACAATCGCCATATTTTTCTTTAAAAAATAGTGACGTATACGAACTACGATGTACGAAGAGTTTTCGATGTTCAATGTTGTCAAGCGCCTATAGAATAACGAATTATCGATTAATCGAGTTTTCTTTATAGGTCAATAATTAAACAAGATTAGTCGGAAATTAAACGTTGAAAAGTTATCCATATGAACTAATTTAACATATAACATATATAACATATTTATATGTTATGTAATAATAATATTTTCTAATGATAAAAAAAATTGTGTATCAACTTGAGTGAAAAGTCAGAAATGTTTTTGAATTGCAATCGTATTATAATTTAGGACGGTCTTTACCTTTTTCTTTTTACTGCACATAAATTGAATTGAATATTTAACGTTATTGCTGTTTCAACAATATTATAATATGAAAATTAATTGAATTATAATCTAATCGATTTCCATTCGAACTCTGAATCGAATGAACCAGCACATCCCTATGCTAAACATAGACAAGAGATCAGAAATCATAGACTAACTTTTTTTTTTCGTTGTTCTATCAGATAACAGATACAAGTGAAATTGAAATAGCATTTTTTTTCTTTTGTAACAAATATTAAAAACTTTTTACATTAAAACTTAATTTTACTGTACTTATGATTCGCACAAACATGCGAAACGAGTTGGTATTGTTGATTCGCGAAAAAAGCATTAATTTCAGAAAGGAATAACGTAAAAATTAAGGTACGTAAAGCTGGCGATGAAAAATTAGCGAAATTAAAAAAAAACAACACCAGAATTTGTTGCTTATTTGTTGCTAATTAGTTGCTATAATGACGATTTTGTTGCTCAACCCGTTTGCTGAAAATCAGCAACAGTTCTAGCTTAACGTTAAGGTAGCGTGAAGAAATCGGAAAAAGGGATGGATCGTTGCAAAAATGCAGGTGAATTTGTTGCTAATTTGTTGCTGCATAAAAACAGTGAAAATTTTGAATTTTTTTCATTGGCGCCAAAAATAACACTGGCCACGTCAACTTAATTGTCGATTTTCGGTAGTGAAACATAAAAAAAAATTTGTTGCTCCTCACATCGTTCACTGGCACAGTGTACAAAGCCAGCAACAAAATAGAAACCGGAAGTAGAGTTAATTTTGAAACCGGTTTGCTAGAAATTCGTCCACGCCAGCTTAACTGTCGATTTTCGGTAGTGAAACATAAAAAAAAAATTTTGTTGCTCCTCACATCGTTCACTGGCACAGTGTACAGAGCCAGCAACAAAATAGAAACCGGAAGTAGAGTTAATTTTGAAACCGGTTTGCTAGAAAATCGTCCACGCCAGCTTAACTGTCAATTTTCGGTAGTTAAACATAAAAAAAAATTTGTTGCTCCTCACATCGTTCACTGGCACAGTGTACAGAGCCAGCAACAAAATAGAAACCGGAAGTAGAGTTAATTTTGAAACCGGTTTGCTAGAAATTCGTTCACGCCAGCTTAACTGTCAATTTTCGGTAGTGAAACATAAAAAAAAAATTTGTTGCTCCTCACATCGTTCACTGGCACAGTGTACAGAGCCAGCAACAAAATAGAAAAAGGAAGTAGAGTTAATTTTGAAACCGGTTTGCTAGAAAATCGTCCACGACAGCTTAACTGTCGATTTTCGGTAGTGAAACATAAAAAAAAATTTCTATTTTGTTGCTGGCTCTGTACACTGTGCCAGTGAACGATGTGAGAAGCAACAAATTTTTTTTTTATGTTTCACTACCGAAAATCGACAGTTAAGCTGGCGTGGACGATTTTCTAGCAAACCGGTTTCAAAATTAACTCTACTTCCTTTTTCTATTTTGTTGCTGGCTCTGTACACTGTGACAGTGAACGATGTGAGGAGCAACAAATTTTTTTTTTATGTTTCACTACCGAAAATCGACAGTTAAGCTGGCGTGGACGATTTTCTAGCAAACCGGTTTCAAAATTAACTCTACTTCCTTTTTCTATTTTGTTGCTGGCTCTGTACACTGTGCCAGTGAACGATGTGAGGAGCAACAAATTTTTTTTTTATGTTTCACTACCGAAAATCGACAGTTAAGCTGGCGTGGACGAATTTCTAGCAAACCGGTTTCAAAATTAACTCTACTTCCGGTTTCTATTTTGTTGCTGGCTCTGTACACTGTGCCAGTGAACGATGTGAGGAGCAACAAATTTTTTTTTATGTTTCACTACCGAAAATCGACAGTTAAGCTGGCGTGGACGAATTTCTAGCAAACCGGTTTCAAAATTAACTCTACTTCCGGTTTCTATTTTGTTGCTGGCTCTGTACACTGTGCCAGTGAACGATGTGAGGAGCAACAAATTTTTTTTTTATGTTTCACTACCGAAAATCGACAGTTAAGCTGGCGTGGACGAATTTCTAGCAAACCGGTATCAAAATTAACTCTACCTTCGGTTTCTATTTTGTTGCTGGCTCTGTACACTGTGCCAGTGAACGATGTGAGGAGCAACAATTTTTTTTTTATGTTTCACTACCGAAAATCGACAGTTAAGCTGGCGTGGACGATTTTCTAGCAAACCGGTTTCAAAATTAACTCTACTTCCGGTTTCTATTTTGTTGCTGGCTCTGTACACTGTACCAGTGAACGATGTGAGGAGCAACAAATTTTTTTTTATGTTTCACTACCGAAAATCGACAGTTAAGCTGGCGTGGACGAATTTCTAGCAAACCGGTTTCAAAATTAACTCTACTTCCGGTTTCTATTTTGTTGCTGGCTCTGTACACTGTGCCAGTGAACGATGTGAGGAGCAACAAATTTTTTTTTATGTTTCACTACCGAAAATCGACAATTAAGTTGACGTGGCCAGTGTTATTTTTGGCGCCAATGAAAAAAATTCAAAATTTTCACTGTTTTTATGCAGCAACAAATTAGCAACAAATTCACCTGCATTTTTGCAACGATCCATCCCTTTTTCCGATTTCTTCACGCTACCTTAACGTTAAGCTAGAACTGTTGCTGATTTTCAGCGAACGGGTTGAGCAACAAAATCGTCATTATAGCAACTAATTAGCAACAAATAAGCAACAAATTCTGGTGTTGTTTTTTTTTAATTTCGCTAATTTTTCATCGCCAGCTTTACGTACCTTAAAAATTACATGAGTAAGTACTTACCGGAGTATTGTATAAAATGGAGATTTAAATAAAAACGATACATTAAGGCCTGATTTACTTTATTAAAATTATATACATTTCAAATTTTTGTAACTGAAAAACATACAAATGTTGCGATATATTATTCACTTTTAGAATTTTTACAAATTTAATTTGGCTAACTAATCCAATTTTGATATCTTAGTTATCCTAGTTATCGAAATTGCTATATTTAAGGCTATAACATAATATGTATTAGTTATTACTTTTTACAGATCTGTAGTTGTTTTTTGGTCATACGCGCAACTATTCTTACTACTTATCAATCAATCTTACTCTCATAAACCATTTTTTTACCCATGTAAAAAATATAATAATGAATAAAGATTACATGATATTGTCAAGTTCATTACAAATTAAATAATAACAATTTCCTATCTAATTTAAGACAACATAGGTAATCTATAAACTTCTTATTATTTTACATTTTTATTTAATACTTATTAATTATGCATATATATAAGGCTGCAGTGGCTACAAACAATAATTTACTTGTCTTATATCCTATTTCTCGTAAAAAATGCACTATCTACTTAATTAAATATACTTCTATGAATATAATTCGTATGACTTAGGTTATCCTATGAATATGGTAAAACTTATTCACAATAACACCTTTATTTCTTAAAATAATAGTTAAAGAAATGATAAGCATAGTAGTTAGTCAAAATAAAAATCGTTCTACATAAAAAAAAACACTACTATGCTATGAAATACAAATACAAAAAAAAAGAAAAAACTTATAGTTAAAACTTTATTTTCTTAAACTATAAAATCACACAGCAGTCACTATCACAAATGCTTTGGATACACATATATAAACTTGACTTCAAGCCACTTTACTTAAACTTAAAAAGGTTCTTAAGCTAAACACTGCACACTACTACATGCTAATATGTATATCTTAATAATAAGCACAGCACAGTTTTAACATATTATACCTATTCATAATTTTACCCCTTAACCATTTAATAAAGAAGAATAGTGAGAAAGAGACAACTGTTTTATAATCTAAGGTGAATATTTCAGTAATTTATCATTGAGTTACTATGTACTACGTACTAAAGAGGGCATCGATACTACACTATTTGTAACGCGAGTTAGAGCCAAGCGACTCAAACATCGCTTATATCAATGACTAACTAGCCGCTCCGTGCCACTACGATTGTCGCACAGATTTTGTTCGTGGTGTCCTCTCTAAGCAATTTATTTAATTTATTGTTTATAGTTCAAAGTCCTTGTTTCAGAAATAACTCAAAATCTTAAATCTTTATTAATGTGTGTAAATAAAGGAACCAAATGATAATTTTATTTCACTAATACATCTGCAATAGCAGTGCAAATTTTGTAAATTTCAGTTGAATTATGTACATACACATATACATAGTAAAAAAAGGATTTTCGTTAGATACAGAAGTAACTGGCAAAAGCACTACACTGTTGCCTTAAAAAATATTTTCATTTGATTTTAATATCATAGACATCCATTGGTATTAATAGAACACCTCACACTTCAATATTGTTTGGTGTTCCAACACATTTTTAACAACCAAATGCAATCCAACATCTTCATAGTTCACTTTACACAATACAGTACAGTCCAACACATTTTACGCAACATAGCACAGTCCAACACCTTCAAATTACACTTTAAACAATACAGTACAGTCCAACACATTTTACGCAACATAGCACAGTCCAACACAGTATAGTCCAACACCTTCAAATTACACTTTAAACAACACAGTCACTAGTTAATAGTTTATTCATATTCATAATCACGGGAACTAGTCCCGGCCCATCCCTAGTCATGCCTTCCAGTGAGCAAATGTTCCCGCAATGTGCAGATCTCTCGGTCAATGTTTTCACGGGCTGCTCCTTCGAAACTTTCGAATTCTGGGGTTTGGTACAGTTTCGGTACTTGTATAAGTTGGTTTAGTATCTGGAAATGGTAATGTTTAAAGTCCAAGTTAGATAGTATTAGAATTTACTGAATCAAATGTGTAGTAGAAAATGTAGAATAAGTAGGTAGGTAAATAGCCTGTCAATTTGTTTATATTAAGCGGTAATACAACTGTTGTATATTGCCTTTACTATATTTTTTTCTGGGCTGATTAATAAAAATATGAACAGGACAGTCTTCTCACAATAATATCACTCAAATTCCGAAAAAAAAATAATTATATTACTGATCACCATTTAACAACCTCAAATGGACGAATTCAATCAGAAAGTAGAACTAAATGTGAATCATCTTGCTCATACTAGTGAAATAATCTTTATTATTTTACAAATAACATATACAAACCTTAATCCTCAACTCGACATAATTTTTCTGATTAAGTTTTGAATACTCCGCTCGCACCAATTTAGCATGTGCATCATATTCCTCTCGTGAAGCTGACAATACTGCAAGTTCACAGTCGCCAAATAACTGTAGATCTCGCAGAGGTACTTTCATACCTGTACTGGATACCATTTCTGGTCCCTCTGTGGAACTTACTACAGCGGAGTCCATTTCTGGCTCATTTGTGGAGCTGACTATAGCAGAGCCTATTTCTGGCTCATCCGTGGAGCTGACTATAGCGGAGCCCATTTCTGGCCCTTCTATGGGACTGACACTTATAGCGGTGTCCGTTTCTGGTTCTTCTATAGGACTGGCTCCTATAGGAGTGTCCGATTCTGGCTCTGAAGGGCTGTCGTTGCAACTGCTGCAAAATGCTTCGTCGTCTGTTAGCAGCGCTAGGATGTAGGATGTTAGGTCTTGCTGTAATTTAATGTTTCAAATTCAAATTCAAATGTTTTTATTAAAAGCTAGCTTTTTCATTCAGGTTTGGGTCAGGTACAGTATGTTTTCTGTAAGAATGATTTATATAAATTAGAAATAAATGAATAAATATAGGAAGAAGAAATTCCAAATGAAGACAAATCATACAAATCAAAAATCATTAAAATCCATTCGGCTATTCTGAGTAGCTAAAGAGTGAAACGAAACTTTAAATCTTATAGGGCGAAGCCGGGGCGGACCGCTAGTAATATATAAAATGCAAAAATACATCTATACTAATATTATAAAGCTGAAGAATTTGTTTGATTGTTTGAACGCGCTAATCTCGGGAACTACTGGTCCGATTTGAAAAATTATTTCAGTGTTAGATAGCTCATTTATCGAGAAAGGTTATATATCATCACGCTACGATCAACGGGAGTGGAGCCACGGGGGTGAAACCGCGTGGAGCAGCTAGTGATTTTATATAATGACAACATAATGAAAGGAAGCTACTATTTTTAAAACATGCAACCAAAAGGGTCAAGGATTGAACTATGGTGCAGTCTAATAAATATTAAACAGAAAACTTTAACATAATAATACCATGTTATTGTAAGAACCAATATCCTATATCAATATCAATAGTCTCCTCCATTACCATTGATAAAAATCTCTTTATTATTCATATGTATTCTCTATTTTACATAGGTACATAATAATATTATCATTCATGCATAATTTCTGCATCTGCAATATTTTTTATAAAATATGCTCATCATTATTTCCATTTAAAGATGCTTTGGTAAGTATATTATTATTTTTCGTTATTTTGTTGATTCAAAAGCTTCTAAACGAAGTCTAGTTGAATAAAAATAAGTTTGAGTTATTATGCTACAAAAATAAAATCATTATAATCTGTTCAGTTATTCTTATAAGTGGTGAAACTAATGCCGCATATTTTTATGTACTTAAATGGATTAGCTATCCTAAACCCATGTATTTGTAATTTGCTTGCATTCAAATTATAATTCTATCCATCTCAAATCCTGAATACACTCAAAGCTATTTTCTCCAATTTTTTTTTGCAGCTATTTTGAATTCAGAGACAAACACACATACAGAAAAAAGTGTATCCATAAATGTTATTGTGACTTACCGATTGTGGATGTAACTGCAACAACTCAGCAAGCAACCTAACAGTCAGTTCAGAAGGTGTATGTCTCAAAACCATCGCTAGTTTGAATGCAGCGGGCTGTATAACATCGTCAACACCTTTGAGCAACATACTGTGCCAGACACCTGCCTGAAAGTGATTCAATTCATTTATGAATGAATGAATGAAAAATTCTTTATTGCACACACATACAGGATTACAAAAGAAGAGTGATCAAAGTTAAAATATGTACAGAGGGCGGTCTTATCGCTGTAAGCGATTTCTGCCAGACAACCCGCAAAACCATAAGGATAACATAATATTTTATGGTGATGGTGCATTACATTTGGGTACATTTTGCTTTAAAATTAAACAAAATCTATAAATAATTATTACGTAAATAATAAATTTTACGTTTTCTCTACATAAGAACCATCCTCGTACTTCGAGGAATATAATAAAAAAAGAATTATCTAAATCGGTTCAGCCGTTCACACGTGATGCCGTGACAACGCGAAACGGGTTTCATTTATATATATATACTAGCGGTCCGCCCCGGCTTCGCCCGTGGTACATATGAAAAATAGATGTTGGCCGATTCTCAGACTTACCCGATATGCACAGAAAATTTCATGAGAATCGGTCCACCCGTTTCGGAGGAGTATGCAGACTAACATTGTGACACGAGAATTTTATATATAAGATACATTAATGGATGTATATTAATTGATTTGAGAAGTGTGGCGTATGCAAATTTTTGTTTGTTTCATGTTTAAAGAACAAGACTAATATTCCACTTATGGAAATGAAAATTATCTAAAATGAATTGGATTATTCACATTATTAATGGTGTTATAAGTAATGTGGTAGATGTTGTTGAATATTGTAAATATTAAAACAAATTGGTGTTTAAATGATACCCTCTGTTCAAGTCCTTACAGATAAAATTTGTAAATTCTTTACTGAAAAGCAAAATTCTTAGTAATAATGGTTTATTATCATCATAATGTGATCAAAGGAATAATTTTTACATTTACACTGCTTATGTTTGTAAAAAAAAAAACTATAAAATATAATAAATGGTAACATACAACACAACCTGATAAGCAACACAGTTCCTTAACGAATGCCAGACAGAGTCGGGAGGCGAGGCAGTGGATATCTCGCTCCAGGCCTCTTCAGAATGTGGAGCCACCAGTGTGGCACATGCACTGCGCCACATTCGAGAGGCTGCACAGCCTTCATGCTCTCCTGGTCATTTGTGTAAGAGTCAAATATTTAAGATAAGAAATCTTTTATTTTATTAAAAATTGTGTTTTTAAGCTATTGCATAGCTTCTATCGCGGGCCTTGAGCGCGGGGACCGAATCCGGAAATTTAGTAACGAAAAACCTCACGCTCCCCACTCAGACGGCCGCGGAGGTGTGGCTTAAAGGCATAGCATGCAATAGCTTTACTGTGGCAGTCCCCGAGTGCCACACGTCTTTTATTTATATTTGAGTAATTTTCAACAAATTATATGATCCATTTCCTAGTGAATGTGTGGCTTATAATATTATGAACAGTCTATATTCAATATATTATATTCAAAGTCTGATAAGATTTATTTCATATTTTGGTTATTGTATTTACTAAAACAATTTTAAAACAAAATGAGATGAAATAAACATACTAATAAGAGTAGAAAACTAAAAGTTTGATTTAGTTATTGTTATATAAAGTAAGTATAATGTTATTTACCAGCCAGCAATTCGGCTCGAGTCCACCAATTTGCAATATTTTGCATCTTGATACCGATCTTTCTAAATTCCTCCGTTAAAATAATGTTGTCACAAATTAGTTTCTGAAAATATATCATATTCAGTCATTACTGCAATATATAGCATAGTTTCATTTAAGTAGGTTAAAAGGTTCATGAACAGCATGCAGAAACTGAAACTTGAAAGCAATGTTTAATTCCACAGAACTTTCCGCAACCTTGATTTAAATCGCGAATATTTGAAAGTAAATGTAAAATATATCTGTAAATGCACATCTTTTGCAAGCTACGTAATGTAAGAGCACAAAAGTAAGTATAAATAATTTGATTATTTACTTGGAAGGCGTAAGCCGCAAAACAGCAACAAACACGAAATGATACTTGATAGCGAGAAATTGACATTTTCACACTTGACTGTTGACAGTTGACATTTTGATATTGATTTAGACAATAACTATCAAACTCACAGAACATTAAAAACCAACAAGAAGCTTTTAAAAACAAAATATAGAAGTGCTATAATCAATGATATTATATATAGAAACAAGAGGTAGATACGTCATCAACGCACCAAAACTGATTCCGTGAATTGGTCCTATTTGGGGCCAATGCAATCAGTCAGATTGTCACCGGTCCCAGTGAGCGCATGTGCCGATAGGTACATTAAAGTTGTCGAAAATGCCTTCCTGTGTGTTCAGACAGTGCACGTATTCGTGCAAAAAAATAAAGAAAGATAAAGGAATATCATATCACAGGAAAATATATTAAGTTATTACATTTTAAGATAAAAAATAACAATTTACAATTCTTTAAGAATGACACTTGCTTGACACTTCTATTGAAATAATGAAAGGGATAAAACATTGCTTCAATCACTAGTGTGACAAAGCTAGCGTACACTGTGTTCAAAGATTATCATGTAGATACGATTATTGAAAATAGAACGGCTATTTTATTAATTTCGATTTGGGTAAATACTTTATTATTTTTATATTTAAATCCACACAGTGCATGTAATTAACAAATATATCTATCTATTTATTATATTGTACAATGAAATCGTGATGGCAAAAATGTTTGTTTGCAAAAATGATGTTGAATACATATTTAAAGAAAAGATTATCGCTACTGACGAAAAATGCTATTTGCTTTTCTGTAAATAGCTATTGAACATAAATTTTATTTGTGTTTTAGATAAAAAAGGCTTATACTTCATCCTTTCTTTTATTTCATCTTTTTTTTTCATGTAGGCACCACTATTATTGAAGTGAAAACTTCTTTAGCGGCGTTGGGTATAAAATCTTAAACTCGCGTCAGGACACGTGGCCTGATCGAAAAAGCGTAACACGGATTTTTTTTTAAAGTGAAACTTTTATTACATCGTCTCAAACTTGTTGGTCTGTGTAGCGCATGTCGCGTGTATCGCGGGCCGCGGCTACCGAGTAGGTATACCTACTCGGCAGCCGACCGTCACGCGACATGCGCTACACAAAGCAGTGTTCGGAACCGTTCGAACAGTTTCACTTTTACCGTGGTTTCATAAAACCACATAACATTTTTTTTAGCCCTTATATTCCATGCGTAAGAACTAAGACGGATACCATTCCAAAATATCAAACATGCTGAACGTTAATAATCAAGTTTTCACTTCTGCCGGCACTCCCGGAGTGCAACCCGTCTTTTTTTTACATCCTACAAGTTGGAGCGATGACCTTGTACGGGTTTCGGGAACTGCCTTGAAACGAATAGCGTAAGATCGGTCCTTATGGAGTTCTATAAGGACGACTATGCTCAGCAGTGGGTGTTTAATGTTTATCGGGTGAAATAATGATGACCGAAAACGAACACCACAGCTAGTAATAAATACTTAATACAGTGATATCTCCAAAAAAGTTTTTTTCATTTTAATACAACATCATAATAATGATTAAATAGTAAATGAAATTGTCACATTTGTTTTCTTGTGCAGGAAAGGTAACATCTATAACATTGAACCTTCTGTGTCGTTATTCTAGTCTATGCCAATTACCATGGCAACTATTTGTTTATTTATATTTAATTGGTGAATTCTTATGACTTTTGCTTACACCTGCGCGGAAGTGACAAACTATCTTTGTCTTTTTTGTTTATATCATTTTATTAGACCCATCTCTCTTATACAGTCTGTCAATGTAATAAATTAAGTAAAATGAAACTTGTATTTGTGTGTGCCTGACACTGCATATGAAGCATTTTTTTTGGATATATTGTGAGTATATAACGTATCTATTCATAAAATATCATTGGCTATAATGTCATAATTACTATGAAAACCAGCACATCAAACTATTGTGAACACAATTGAAAAAACCAAAGAGTTTAGTGTATTCTATTGTTATTATAAAAATACTGCCGCTACCTGCCGCGACCGTGGCTACTACCATAGAGTAACTTATACATACCCTACTACTCAAACGCGTTTCGCTAGCTTTCCACCCGGGGCTTCGCCCTCGTTTTCAAAGAAAATCCCGCGTATTTCCCGTTCTAGTGGGTTTTTCGGGATAAAACTTATCCTATGTGTAATCCAAGTTACCCTCTATAGGTGTGCTAAATTTCATTCATAATCGGTTCAGCCCCCCTAGTCAAGTGGCTTTCTGTTAGCGTAGCGTTCAATAGAATAGACTACGAATGTATGAGATTGACGTAGGCTGTGTAGGCTGTAGATAAACGTATCTACAGGTTACGTCAATCTCATACATTCGTAGTCTATTCTATTGAACGCTACGCTAACAGAAAGCCACTTGACTATGAAAGAATAGGATAGCATTAGTAGGATATTCTGTGGCATTTAATTTACATTTAGTCCAGTCTGTGGGGAAATGTAAAAGCCTCTGCTCTACAAAAGGTGGCGTAGAAAATGTTTTGAAACAATATTGTTTAGGTATGAAAGGTTAATAAAAATCCAAGTTTTCGACCTTCACGGACCCAGGCGCTAGCCGCCATCTTGAATTAAAGGTGCTAAAATTAGGTATATGTTAAATAACTTCTCAATAGTTTACTAAATCACAAAAGTGTCTATGAGGGGTTCAAAGAAGACAAAATTACCTACATTTTTTTCATACATGATTATTCTGTAAGTCTTAAAGGTAAAAAGTTACAAGCGACGGAAATAATAATATTTACAGAAATCATATAATTTTAATTTTGTTTAAAAATTGTGCAGCAATCTTTTTTTATTCTTTTTGATGGCCCGGGCTGGTTAATGGTGGCTTCTTCATTATCGTCGCTGAAATTTTCTGTTTCATTGTCTGTATTTTTAGTTTCCAACCATGAAATTTCGTCGATTAAATTTACTTTTTATTGATAACTTTATGAATCGTTCATATCGGATATCTTCTAAGGATTTCTTATCCATGTCCCCTCGTAAAAAGTTACTAGAAAGCGTGCTCCAGCCGCCAGCGTCTTCGATTTCTTCTGGTCATGATGACGAAATTTCATGGTTGGAAACTAAAAATACAGACAGTGAAACAGAAAATTTCAGCGACGATAATGAAGAAGCCACCATTAACCAGCCCGGGCCATCAAAGAGAATTAAAAAATGATAGCTGTACAATTTTTAAACAAAATTAAAATTATATGATTTCTGTAAATATTATTATTTCCGTCGCTTGTAACTTTTTACCTTTAAGACTTACAGAATAATCATGTATGCAAAAAATGTAGGTAATTTTGTCTTCTTTGAACCCCTCATAGACACTTTTGTGATTTAGTAAACAATTGAGAAGTTATTTAAAATATACCTAATTTTAGCACCTTTAATTCAAGATGGCGGCTAGCGCCTGGGTCCGTCAAGGTCGAAAACTTGGATTTTGATTAACCTTTCATACCTAAACAATATCGTTTCAAAACATTTTCTACGCCACCTTTTGTAGAGCATAAATACCTACAGACTGGATTAATTGGAGGGGTTGGGCTTTTGTAGTTGAAAGTATTAAAAGCGTGCCTAGAATATTTTCATAGATCCAAATAAAAAAAATCCGATTCTAATTAATGCGGTCTAACGCAAAACAGATTTAACGGTACGATAGGTATAATATTATGTACTTAATATTATTTTTAAAAATCTTATGGTCAACTTTTCCATGAAAGGCTCCTTGTTTTTTTTTACCTTGCCTTAGTATTAAATCATTTATTTATATGCATACAAAAATATCAAACAATTTGCTGGAGTTGGAGGAGCTGGTGTATAATTTACACCTTTTAGAGAATGATATCTCATATCATGATATTGTAATATAAGTGAGATATTTTTAAATAATACACATTTTGCAACAATAAACTTTTATTTATATTTTAAACAGTTTCTTAGAAAACATACATTATATGATAATAAATTAATACTCCATAGGATACAGGGAGTCCCATACAACAGCTTTATCTTTGAACAGATTTTTTTTAAGTGTAAAGTTGTTGTCTATTCGCAGGTACGGCATATCTTCGGGCGTTGTTCTTGGCCAATTAAGTCCTTCCAATTCTGGTGTGTCTTCACGAGGATTTGGATCACTGCAAAACCATTAAAATATTGTCATATGAAATAGAGAAGTGAAGTATAAAGAATTCTGAATTTAGTCTGTGTTTAGTGGACGCCTCTAATTAATGTTATTTACAAAAACATCTAATATTTATTTTGCTATGTAAAAATAATATCGATTAATTATGCTTTCCACTTGTGATATCGCCTATGGCGTAAAACCACCGTAAAACTATATTTAGAGGTATATTATAGACTTATTCATAGAACATAATATTAATAAAATGTTATAGCTTCGTTATAGGAACTTAACTTTTATAGTTTTATTGATTAAAAATCATCGGGAAAAATCTTAGGTAAAATAAAGCTACATTTTTAATACAAGAATACGTTTTCTTATTAAATTGTCATGTAGACTCAGCCTTACCCGTATCTTGCGAAATTGTACCAAATTGCTGTCATCCTGTCAACTAATTTGGCGTCTTCTCCTTCTAGCCCGATGGCGGGAAACCGATAGCTCAGAGTAAACAAATAAATTAAATCGTCGTGGTGAGCTGCGCCTGTAAAGTGAAAATATATTTATCGCACATAATATTAGAGAAGTTAAAAAATTGTTTCAGTATATATTTTTATAGTGGTTTATTTTCAATATTATGTTACTTATATGAGCTTATATGTATTTTGAAAATGCAACGTTTTGAAAAAAGAATGTTGACAAGGGATCTTTTTTAACAAAATGCAATTATCTTAGGCAGTTCATAAAAATATAAAGGAAACAATAATAATTGTAAGTATTTTTTATTAACATACCCTATCTACTACCTTAATAATTAACGATTGTATAATAAAACTGAAAAAAATTCTATTTTTACCTAAAGGTTTGTTAGTGTTAGGGTCTTCAAAGTGACTGTGGTTTCCAATATACGCCCATTCATATTCGTACACTGGTTCTGGAGAGTAGTTCGTCATAAGCTTCGCCATTCTGAAATGTAATTTTGTTTTTTAAATAAACAATACCAAATATCAACAGCCTATATTTTGTCTTCTATGAGAATTTAGGTCATAATTCACCACTGGTTGACAGAATCTATACTTAATATTTTAAAGCTGAAGAGTTTGTTTGTTTAAACGTGCTAATCTCAGGAACTACTGGTCCGATTTGAAAAATTATTTCGGTGTTAGGTAGCCCATCTAACGCGTAAGGCTATAGGCTTTATATATCATTACGCTAAGACCAACAGGAGCGGAGCCACGCGGGTGAAACCGTGAAGCGCAGCTAGTATATTATAATATTTATTTCTAAAGCGAGTAAAGCAATGGCCATTTATTTACGACGTGTTAAAAAAAACTCATTTAATATAATATTGTTCTCCATACCTATAAACCGGCAAGCTCTCAATAGAATCCGCATACAATCTGCCCAAATTCTTTGAACTACTCGCATCATTCTTCAAAGGTTGATCTCCCAGGTACTCTTTACGTAGTGTTCTAGCGGGGAGCGTCGCGTTGT
The DNA here is from genome assembly GCF_061535395.1 of Colias eurytheme. NCBI lineage: Eukaryota > Metazoa > Arthropoda > Insecta > Lepidoptera > Pieridae > Colias > Colias eurytheme. The sequence goes on from NC_143001.1 coordinate 8,242,503, forward strand.
CGCGCGGGAGGAGGAAGGCTATGGGAGCTATGCGGTCCCAGTCTTGGTTCATTTGTTTGTATAGTGTCTCGTTTGTGGTTACGTCTGGGAGTGAATTGAAAATAAATAATTTGATTAAAAAATTGGTTGTCTGTAAAGTCGGTTTACTGACGATAGTTGAACGTGACAACGTCCGAGTGTGCTTCTTTGTCGCTCGTTCCGCGCTCTCGCTCGTACTTCAAGCCTTACATGGAACGCCTCAGATGAGTCAGAGCGAGGTAACGCCGCATGAGTCATGTTTTTTCGTGCGTTCAGCCGGCTTTATCGTTGTCACGTCAAAAAGACCGCGTAGACTCGAAATTGTTATTAATTTAGATTATAATATGAATATTACGACTGTAAATTGCAAATGGGAAATACCTACTGGTGTAGAAGAGTTTAAAATAAGTAACTCACATTTCTAGTGATGTTATTAGTTGAATGAAGCCTACTGTCTATTTGTACCCTGCCAAGGTATACATTGTAGTATTGAATCAGAAAAGCATATTAATTCTGGCTTTGTCGTTAAAATATACGTCAGCAGTAGGTACAATTTTCGCTATTTTTTTTTAATATCAGGAATGTAATATGAAATACAACTTTACAATTGGTCAACAAAGCTTATTTAAAAATGGCAGTTCACATACCCAGAAAACTGATATAAAAAAAAAGACGGGTTGCACTCCGGGAGTGCCGGCAGAAGTGAAAACTTGATTATTAACGTTGAGCATGTTTGATATTTTGGAATGGTATCCGTCTTACGCTTTTTCGATCAGGTCACGTGTCCTGACGCGAGTTTAAGATTTTATACCCATTACAGAAAAAGTGCTCAACGCCGCTAAAGAAGTTTTCACTTCAAAAAAAAATGTAAGTACTCACAGTACGCAAACCAGAAGAACTCATCCTGTGTCTGGCTGATAATATTAGGGACGGCATGTAACTTCCTCTCTCTAATGGCCACGTCTGGTTGTATAGTGAGGAACCGCTCCTGGCCGAAGTCGGGTTCGACCACGGGGGACCACAGGAGCACGGGGTCGAAGCGACCGAATTCCTGGAAATTATTATGTAGTTTATTTTTGTTTAAATTGTACCTTAATATACATTTTAATAAGTATTTGGCATACATATAACAGCGAGGATTTTTTGCTAAAAATTAGTACTCGGCGTGTGCTAGATTGGCCTTTACGAACGTACTTATAGGAAATTATTTAAAGTGTAAAAAAATTCTTCTTTGTGAAACGATCAGTATTCTGTTATTTCTAATGTGTCATCCTCGTACTTATAAGTAAACAGTTAACTTGATCGAGATCGAAACTTGATCCGTATGACTCATATATCACAAAAATGGCTATAGTGGAAGGTCAGGTCATACATGGCAATCCAATCCTATCGGCAAGCTGCACCGTTAGTACGGGCAGGTTTTAAAAGTTATTCTACTTTTCGATATACTTAAATGCATATTCAAATCTATCGACTAAAACTTAGATGATAAGACATTTTGTCCGATATCGGTGTACGGTTTATAATGATATATTCACTGAAAATATAAACGTAATATAATATAGCATGGTAATATATCTGACAATATTGCTATCGAATTAGCCTTAGCTTTTCGGCCAATATTGCATCTAAGAATGTTACTGTGTTTAATTTAAGTCCAGTTCTTAATACCAGCCATTTAACTTGCATATTTGTTACTCACAAAGAATCCAGGCAGCGAGTCGCCCAGTTCCTTCCAAGGTTTTGTCTTCAAGCAGTCAATAATAGCCTTTGAACTGTTAGTGGGACAGTTCAGAAGTTCCGCCTGCTTCACTGCGAGGTGTTTCTGTTCCGTTGGGAGTGGCTCCTTGCCGATTGGTGAACCGCTCATGGAGATTGCTCGGTGGAAGAGACCTGGTTATGTTTGAAAGGAATGAGTGAATGATACAATTTTGTTGAAAAGGGTATTTGGTGCTTTTTGTAAGTATGTAAGTGGATATTATATAAAGAAGGGAAAGTAAAAATAATGCTCGTAACGTGCAACACATGACGACTTCTCAACCCTTTAACGACATCACCAGAAAGATTCTCAAATAAATGTTGAGCAAATTTATGGTGTAACATCACTAGATAGGAACCTACATAAATTATTAGATGAATTTACATGACAAAATAATATTGAAGTTGTTTTTAAATACCTCGCGTCATAGGCGACATCATCATCAGCATAGCACTGAACGAGCCAGCGCTGCACCCCGCCACCGTCACGTTATCAGGGTCTCCACCAAACGCTCTGATGTTCTTCTGCACCCACCATAAAGCTGCCACTTGGTCCTTTAACCCGTTGTTGCCGGGAGCCAACTCGTCTCCTGTGCTGAGGAATCCTGCAAAACATTTGGTGGGATATGAGCAAAGATTTCATAGGATATGGGCAGATTGGTTAAACTTATAACCTGATTTGTTAAACAACTTGTTTTATCGTCAGTAACCGATTTATTCATAATAGATAATATTATGAATATAAATCGGTTCAATCATAAGAAGTAAAACTATATTGTTAAACAATTTATTATAGTGACACATTTATTATCAATATGATAGTTTTATGACACGAGAACTTACCAAGAGCCCCGAGTCTGTAGTTAATAGTGACCAGCACGATATCCCTATCCAGGAGATAATGTGGTCCAGCAAGATCGCTGCGACCCGTCATGGAGTAGAAACCTCCGGGATGGATGAAGAAGATCACTGGGAGTTTTCCTTTTCTGAATATACAATAGACAGAAGCTTACAATTAGTGGTAAATAATATATTAAGTGCTAGATCAAGCACATAATTAACTATGATGATTTGTTCAAGTGCAAGAATACGTAAGAGAAAAAACGAGAGCAGTGAAAATGCAAATGCAAAAGCTCGTAAACGAATAAGTATTTAGTTACTCCAATTTGTAAATGTTTAATTGTGTAGATATTGAGCCATATTCTCAACCCCCCAACTTCAATAATAACCATAGTCCATAGAGAATAACTATTGAGCATTATTTTAAAGATCAGAACTGAATAAATAATAGTTGCAATAATTATGTCCTTCTCAATTACCTCTCACTCCTCAAGGGGGTATACACATTGACCGTCAAGCAATCTTCATCTACGGGATATCCAGGCGGCGCGGGGAGAGGGCACGCTGGCCCGTCCTCTCGTGCGTCCACCATATCTGGGTAGTAGTGGATCGGCCTTGGAGGCTGTAAATAATTACAAACTCAAATATTTATTTATTCAATTAGACTTCATCTGGGAGCACTTTTAAATCGTCATATTAAGATAGATATACCATTTACCACTTGGGCTGTAAAAACTATTTAGTTGCTGATTTTATGTCATTTGGCCTACACACAACGAACATATTATAATAAACCTCGTATTCATATAAGCAAGAAGCATATAAGTCATACATATTAGTATAGCAGAAATAATTTGAATCAATGGATTCCGGTGTTGTTATCATCATGCGTCATCATGCTACCAGCAAGAGCAGAGTTTGGTAACGAACTAACGATATGTTATGAAGTTCCACCCGTGGAGCGATAATTATTTGAAATGAACGTTAAAAAAGCCAACCAAATGATGTATTTGAAATTAATTCACAATTTTTCCTCATTCCTTCATTACCTGGAACCGCAGTACACCCACGGGTGGCTGAGCATATCGTATGCCCCGGTAGCTCTCGAAGCGTCTGCCGCGCCTCGTCACGTTGTACCCTCCCACGAACACCCCCGGTGAACTGTGGACTATGGGGTCTTCTGTGGAAGGAATTGGAGTTTATCTTTATTCATATTAAAATTTGCAAAACATTTCATTTTAGGTATTCATGCTATAAATTTAACCAATTTATACAGCTTTTTGCTGGTGAAAGCTTTCAAAATCAGTGAGATTATTGAGCAAAATAAACAAGAATGTTTATGTTTTCTAAGCTTAGAATTCATATAGTTTATATATATTATGTATTCTAAGTTCGTAAGTATGTTGTTTTTTGCAACATAATTGCATGCCTTGTTAAGTGCATAACATAAAAATACCTACGATAAGACAACCACTGTAAAAATGAATCGCAAAATGTGTTGGTAAGCGCATAACTCAAGAACGGCTGAACCGATTTCGATAATTCTTTTTTTATTATATTCCTTGAAGTACGAGGATGGTTTTTATGTAGAGAAAACGTAAATATGTACCACGGGCGAAGCCGGGGCGGACCGCTAGTTTATAATATTAATAAGTTGATGTTTTTATTTCTAACTCAAACATTTTTTTTATTCAATGAGACTTCCTCTAGAAGTGCATTTGTATCGTCACAATATACATATGCAGTTTTATCATTTATTAATTGGAATTTGGACACCTGAATGAGTCCCAAATTAGACAAACTTTACTCTCTAATCTCTATGACTATTGTCAAAAATGGTGTACATAATAATTATTATACATGATAATTAACAGCAGAGATATGATTCATTCCCTGTTTATCGTAAACTCTATAATAGATGGTCGTATTATTACCATTAAGTAGGACGTGGTAGGACTGAGAACTGATATCGAAGTCAAGGATATTTTTGTTTTTACATTTAATTTAAATATATGTATAGGCACTAGAATCTAGATAGTAGCTTTGACTTAAATTCGTTTGTTTCCATTTATCCACAATATTTTTACGCCATTTTCACATAATTTTAATTCTGTCAACTTTAATTATGAAGCCCTTCGCATTAAGTGTGCACGCAAGCGACTTTTAAAATGTTTAATTTGTGTCCACTTAATATTTAAATTTTAAATGTTCTTTGACTATCTATAATGATAGTATTTTACTCACGCTAAAATTGAATTTAAAATTGTTTGTTTATTGTCTTGCAATGTTATTAAATACGATACCTAATTATACCTCTATATAATATATTTTCTTGTATCCATTATAATAAAAACAACTCATTTTCAAAATATGTCCACTAAAACCAATCACTAGGTATTACGTACCTGAACTAATATTGAGGCGTCCACGCTGACCGTGATGATAATATTTTTTTTTGTAGCTATAGTAATCGGTCCCATGGTTGTGGTTCTGTCCATGGTTGTGGTCACGCCCATGATTGTCGTGATCGCCTTCGTCGCTGTCGTCGTGGTCACGGTCACGGCCGTGGTTGTGACGAGCCGCACACACAATCACCAGACATAATAAAATAAAACGTTTCATGACCAACGTTCTGACTGGACTGAACTTTTGAGTTTATTTCCCGCCTTATATAGCTTCGCATCGAAGGGTGAGACCGTTGGTCTAGTGGTTATTTTACTGATAATATTATAAATAAAAAAGTTTAATAAAGTTCAATGTATATTTGTTATCACTACACAATACACATAGTATAAAACAAAGTCGCTTTCTCTGTCCCTATGTCCCTAATCCCTATGTCCCTTTGTATGCTTAAATATTTAAAACTACGCAACGGATTTTGATGCGGTTTTTTTTAATAGATAAGAGTGTTTCAAGAGGAAGGTTTTAGTATATAATTTATTAGGTTTTAGACGAAGCGGGCGAAGCCGCGGGCGGTAAGCTAGTTTACCTAATAAAGTACAGATTGATAATCGCCGCGGTACTGAGTAAATAGAGCGCGGGCTAAACATGTTTTCAATTTGAAATATTTGCAATAGATTTAAATTTCGTTTGACACAGTTAATGACTTAATTAGTTTGTTTGTTTTAAATCTTTTTCTAGTATAATCAAACAAGATTTTATGAATGTAGATGAAGACGATCTGCAAATAAAAAACTATACGATGTTTTCTAATAACACTGCTTGCAATTTATTCTCCCATTGTGTACTAACCACGTATTTTAAAAGTGTAAATATGTACTTCGATTTTACCTCTCAATAATAACAATCAGAGCTTATAGGGCAAGATTCACGTCATTACATTGAGACCTTGCACATTTCGGGGAGCGGTTTGTAAACATTTTTTTAAATAAATAAACATTTCCTTTCAAAAATCTTTGTTTATTTTTAAAGAACCTGTTTTGTGGATGTTGTTACTTGAAAGTGAGTCAATGCTTGAACCGTATGTCAATTGATAAAAGAAATTGTTATCGTAATGTTATTTATTGTTATCATTATTTACTTTCCTCATAGATTTACATTTCTTCAAAGGTCACATTAGTAATTGATCGTTTTGTTGTTGAATGGACGGAAAGTTTCCTTATAGTAACGGGATGGGAACTCGATATTATATGTATGACAATGTTGTTCATTGTTTTTGTCAGGTGCCTAAGTAATTAATATAATATTGTTTATTTGTTAAATAATATTTTGAATAATAATACTATTAATTATAACTTCTAGTTATATAATGAATAACTTTTACATATTTTTTGTATGATCGTTGATGTTAATATTGATCAAATCACGAAATGATGTATTTTCACAACTTTATTCCATTAAGTATTATTATTTATTACTGATTCTTGAAACGTGTTAAGTTTAAATAAACAACTTTTTAAAATGTGTGAAAATCACGTTAAAACATTTTGTCAATAAACAAGTAGGTACGTTGAGCTTTTAACCCGCCAGCACTCGCGCCTCAAGAAATTACATCAGCACTCGCGTGTAGAGCATTTTGCTCACGTTTATGAATGTCAATAAATGCATGTTTTACCAAAAAATATGAATAAAAAAACATTTTATTCAATAAAATACACATTATTTATTCTACAAAATATATATTCAAAGAGTTAACAATATTAATCTTTTTTATTTTAATTAACAATCATAGAAACTAATTTGCCAGTCTTGTAAGGCAGTCTTACGGAAAAAATTAGACAAAAAAAACTTTTCAAAAAAAAAACTTTAACAAAATATAAATAACCAATCTTCGTCGTATACGCGAGCTTTAAACATATCACATACTGTACGAATATGCTCGGTACATAAAATTTTTTGGCAGTAAATGCAGCTCTTATTGGTCTTGCGATTTTTGCGTCTTGGGCAAACCGCGCAGATACCATTTGGTTTTTCTTCTTCTGGTAACTCAGATTCTGGTAAAAAACGTTTCAACACTTGCTGAAGAGGATATGAAATATTTTGGAAGGTGCTTCTTCTTTGGATATGTGGCTGTGTTAGTTGAAAAGATAGTTGTTTCAAGTAGTCTCTGCGCGTGATGATTATACCCGTATTTTCTTTGTAAATGATTTGACTGTTGATTCCGGCTATGTTTAGGATCGTGAAAAATAATCTCAGCGGTCATCTACATGCCACTCTTGCCACAGAATACTCTTCTTTTAGTCGATCCACAACATCAACACCTCCTTTCGGTTTATTATAAAAGGTGATAATTTCTGGTTTCGCGGTAGTTCCAGTTGTTGGATCGATTCGGTCGTCGTTATGAAGTGTACTTATCATAAGAGCATTTTTTTATTCTTTTTGTTTGGTACGTAAGACACCAGAACCTTGCTCTTATGAAAACCAAAGATACTACTAGGTTTTGGTCTTAAATAAAATAAAATTTGTTCATCCCTTCGATCACGATCCATCTATAATAGAAATTCATAATAGATTACTATTTCAGTAATGTAAAATCATAATATTACATAAAAGTAGCAGTAAAACAGTCGCTAGATGAAAAAAAATAAAGTCATGAGTAAAAAAAAGTACTTGCGTCGATACCTGCGCGATGAGCAAAACGCCGCCTGATGGTACACGGCGCAACAAACCACCTCGTCCAAGTGACTGGCGCACACTTTCGAGAAGTGAACTGCATACAGGGGTGGGGGACGGAACAAAACTCAGCTACCAAATGAACGATGTACGTACGAATAATTTTGACAAAATGGCGGGTGTTTTAAATTTACTGTGAGCAAAATGCTCATAGCGCGAGTGCTCGCGGGTTAAAAGCGTTTCAAAAAACCGGCCAAGTGCGAGTCGGGCTCGCGCACAAAGGGTTCCGTAGCAGCAAATATAATAAATTACAGTTAAATCAACCTATCTCAAAAACTATAAGAGATACTTTGATCAAACCAAAAATCGTTGAAAGAGTTAATTAGCATGCATCACCTCTATTTTTTTTAGAATTTTATACCCCGTAGTTATAAAAATAGAGGGGGGGGGACATACTTTTTACGACTTTGAGAGCTGATATCTCAAAAACCGTTCACTTTAAGAAAAATGTTTTTTAGAAAACTTTATATCATTTTAAAAGACCTTTCCATTGATACCCCACACGGGTATGTACATCGAAAAAAAAAATTTCATCCCTCAGTTACATGTATGGGGGGCCCCACCCCCAATTCTTTTTTTTACTATTTAGTGTCATATTTTTGTAGCGGTTCATACAACACATATTCCCATCAAATTTCATCACTGTAGTACTTATAGTTTCCGAGTAAATCGGCTGTGACAGACGGACAGACGGACAGACGGACAGACGGACATGACGAAACTATAAGGGTTCCGTTTTTGCCATTTTGGCTACGGAACCCTAAAAAAGGGGAGGTGTTTTTAAAGATGAAATATAGTCATTTAAATTTATATTTACAAAAATAAGTAGGTTTATATGATATCTGCATATTTAACATAATAGGTGTGTGCAATATTAAAATATCTTATAAATTTTAAAATATTTTGTAAATAAAAATACTTACAATGGAACTCAGATAAAAGCAATGTTATTTTTCTCTTTATAAATATAGAGTATTATCAGTTATCATGCCCTACATGTTAATAATAATATATTCTTAATAGTTTATAGTAGATTATTATGATACTAAGAAATAAATTGACAAATTGTTACCTACTCGTTAAAAAATAATCGGTTAAGGAAAATAGATATGGGAAAACCCGATGTAACTAGTGCATTTCCTCGGCAAAATGTAGAATGTGGCATACATACAGTATCGCCCGTGGTAACTACATGTTTAAACTATCCTATCTCTCAAGTTGGATCGAACTGCACATGGTGTGCAAATTTTATTATAATCGGTTAAGTGGTTTAGGAGTCCATTGAGGACAAACATTGTGACACGAGATTTATATATATTACGATATACCTATGTATTAAGTTTTATTAACATGTTCGTATGAGACTGATTATTAATTTATTTCTGATTTGTATAAAAAAGTATGATGTTTATTTATTCTGTTTATAGATACTTAGTTACGAGCTTTTGGCTGATTACATTTTTCCTTCAAATTATAATATGTTATGAAACCTGTCCAAAAACTTTTGTAAGCCTGATGTATTAATTTTAATTTTACTGCTTTATGAACGAAAAAATACAACTCTAGGTACTACTTTTGGATGTATGTATGGTATGCTGTAGCTTATGAACTAAAACATAATACTTAAAGAGAGTGATAAGAAATATTTAAATAGAAAATTTGTAATTTGCGTATAATTTGGCTAAATTATATCATGAGTTCAAGTAATCATGTTTGTTTTATTTAATAATAACTTGTATATTTTTATTTCACACAGTAATCAGCATGACTGGCATATACCTAGTATAATCTATATATTTTGTCCATAACCAAATTCCCGTTACTATAAAAACTATTTGTTTCATAGTTTAGGTTTTTCCAATGTAAATAAACATTATGTAACCTGAATGGTGATTCAGTTTTCCATAACAAAGAAATAATCCATTCACTGCGGTATTTTATTTTCCTCAACAGTTTGTGAATTACTAATTTCCTATACTACGCATCTGCTAAGGTGTAGGGTTGCCAACTTTATAAATCCACTATTTTAGGTTATTTCTATCTCCATTGTTCTAAATATTAAAAAAATAGATAAAAATCTAACACTAGCGTCGGTTTTTGGCGAAAGGCGAGCCAAGATTTATATTTTTTGCAATAAAAATAGAATGCACTCATAGGTAGCCTGTGTATTTTTAAATTAATTCTTAATTAAGTCAACAAAGGCATGAGTTGTATCAATTGAATTTTAAAATTCATTCAATGTTTATATTTTTAAAGTTTCTAATAGTTATCAAAAATAAACCATGCTGTACATATTTATTTATTTTTCATTGAAACCTTACATTTAATGTGCACATGTTTATAATAATTAATGACATTGGGTAATTATTTGGTACATCTAGCAACCCTACAAGTTACCGGTCATAATATTTGCGTATGAATGACTATAGATCTCGTATGTAGGTACCTATGTTAAGCCAGGTTTTCCTGTTCAATTTACCTGTTTCATTTTGCCCTTACTTTTTATTCATACACAAACATTTATTTATTCAATTAGACTTCTTCTAGAAGCAGTTTTGAATCATCATAATATATTTTAACATTACTACCGATTCAGAAAGCAGTCTATGGAGAAGAACCAGCAGAAAACTCCATATTCCATCGGCAATTGAAACAAAAAAATAAGATATAAAAATTCGGAAATAAGTGAAAAATATTTGGCCAAATCAATGGATTTTGTATATTCTTACCATCGCATTTAATAAAGCTCAGTAAGAACAGAAACAAATAAAATAATTGGCGGATATAAAAAAGGACAGATAAGATTTTATAGTGTCATAAACATTTCATACAACAAAAGAAGAATAAACAATGTATTTGCTAATTAAGTAGACCGTACAATGTTAATTGTGTTATACTTTCGATATCTTAATACATATATATATAAATCTCGTGTCACAATGTTTGTCCTCAATTGACTCCTAAACCACTTAACCGATTATAATAAAATTCACACATCATGTGCAGTTCGATTCAACTTGAGAGATAGGTAGGTCGCCCGTGGGGCGAAGCCGGGGCGGACCGCTAGTCATATTATAGATTTATGAAACCTACTTTATACGTGTAATAAAATCTACTAGTACCTATTTAATGGTTCATAATAACAGTTGATGAGTGATGACATAATCGAATAATAGTTTTGATCTTGGGTTCAATGGAATTAATTGGTTTTGTTAATCTTTAGAAAATAGATTCGCGAGACAAATTATATAATTTGTCTCGCGAATCTATTTTGATGACCGAAGATGACCCAAAAATATTCAAGATTCACATTTTATTAATTAATATTTTTATATGAGGAAACCCCGATGTAACTAGTGCATTTCCTCGGCAAAATGTAGAGCCGTGTTTCTTCGATATGAGACGGATTATTAATTTATTTCCGATTTAACTATAAAATATATAGTATGTTGTTTATGTTAATGGATATTGTATTATGCGAGCTTTTGATTGATTATTTAAGATGACTAAAGAGATATTAAAACTTCATTTTTTATTTTATATTTGTATACTTATCTGTTTATTTATGTTACGCTCAAAGACCGAAAATGCGTATTTTCTCACAACGCGTTTGTGTTTTTCTCTTTCAATGCAATAAAGAAGCGCCACGAAGTGATTTCTGCATTGTCGTAGGTCCGGGCTAAAATTACAATTTAATTGCGCAATGTGGAAAACCGCAATAACTGGTTTAATTAAAAAAAAATATACGAAAATATTTCTGGACGGTAAAGTGAACCTTATTCAGATATATCTCAATATTTTTTTATTGTTTTTGTTTCTCTTGGTAATTTAACCTCATAGGAAGTCATATTGAATTCCATGTATGCATTTCGACATATTTTTAAACTCAGCGTAAAAATATACAAATTCATTATTTTTCAATAAATTATCTGTCTAAGATTTTATTCTAAATCTTGTCTGGAGGTTCTTAGTTATTACATATTAGTCTATGTTATTACCTAACTCCAAGATTTTTAAACACTTTTGATTGTAAACCGTTAGCTGTTTTTTTCAGGCGATGCGAGAGCAAGCTTGTCCCCATAAAGAAAGCGCTAACGTTCTGTCAATTTTCCACTTTTCCTTATAGGCGAAAATTTTCTTTCAATTTGGAATAACCATACGACAAAATAAAAAAGGATAACGCATGGTGCACACGGTCAGTCCCGCTCCGTTGTTCTTAGAAGGTGGATTAAATGTTACTGTTTATTATATTGTGCTGTGTGCTTGCTATAAATGCGAGCGATGAAAAAGGCAAGTAAAATATATTATCTATATTTTCTGACAAAAATCTCATCAATATAATATGTAAATTGTATTATAAGGAAAATGTTATCATTAATATATGAATGTAGGCAGAATATGTCATCGATATCGTAAATGCACCAAAACTACATAATTTTCCTTAAAACTAAAAAGTCCTATCAAAATCTCTATAGCTGTTGTACGGAATGAATGAGTAGGTATCTATGTATTAAGAAAGCTATTTCTATCCAAGAGATATATTTTATTTATAGAATTAACGATATTTTAAATAAATTTAACTACTTTTGCATACGAGTACTTACTTATAAGGAAAATTTTGATCGCAGCTGATTATAGATGTCCTTGAAGTAAATGTACGAACAACCCATAACTTGCTTGCTGTCTGAGACAGCTTTCTCGTAAACAAGACAAATTTTTTGTTCTTCAATCTTTATTCAAGCAATTTAGTAAAAATCAACAACATCTTTTTCTGAATAAAGAAAATAGCATGTGTGCCGTGCATACGTGACAGAAGTGGAACTTCTTTGGTAAGATTGAAATATACCAAATTCGTCGCCTTAATCCATGACGTGACGGTATTGCCATGGCGCGACTTTGAAATTTTACTCTCAACGCACCTAAATAAGTTTCACTTCAAAAGAGCAGAATTTCTTCCCTCTCCTTGCAATAAGTATCATCAAGAATTCAAGAAGAAAAAAAAACCAGATGAAATGACTTGAATAAAATATTTTTATTTGGTATTCCTTCTCAACAACAGCTGCCCAAAACCCAACCGTACGCAGCCCATCAGGCGAATTCCTCGGCATTTACAATGTGACGCGGCGCGGGCGCAGCTACGAGGCGTACCGCGGTATTAGGTATGCTGAACCGCCTGTTGGAGAGCTGCGGTTTCAGGTATGATATTCTTTATGATCTTGTCTTGCTAAATGTTTAAACTTTAAAGTGTGATGAATTTAAAATTCTAGTAACATAGGTAACTAAGGGTAAAGTAAAATAAGATTGAAAAACACAAATTGTTGCTCGAAATTGGCTTGCAAGAGACTCAATTAGAATCATCAGTATTTTTTATTTGAATTAAACTAACATTGTATACCATATTGTATACATTACTGAAAGATGATGTGTAACTTCTTAATTAATAAGTCAGTATATTTAGTAATTATTAATTGTACCGATGTGCTATTGTTGTGTTTCCAAATAAGTAAATTAATTAGCGCCTTTTTTGTGCAGCATTTTGCCTCATTTAATTTTAAGATACATTTTGTACGTAATGTTTTTGGCAATAAACTTCTTTTTTCTTCATTTCAAATTCATTATCCAACATATGATCACTAGGCTATATGAGCCAATCAACGCGTAATCGAAAACATGCAGGATCTAATCTGGCCTTAAAGCCAGTCTTTTCTTCTATGGCTTTAAAATATATGTTATTAACAGCCACCAGTACCAATACTACGATACGAGAAGCAAGTTGACGCCACTAAGAACGGCCCAGCGTGTCCTCAACCCTCCAGTCCGGGATACTATGTGGATGAAGACTGTCTTACCATCAATGTGTATACTCCGGTGAATGCAGAAAGGTAACATAACTGAAAAATAACCAAGAGCATTTGATGTGGTGATTTTTTTTGGGATAAAATATATATCCATAGGATTTGATATGATTAAAATTAAAAGCAATCTAGTGAAATAATCGAATGATGATAAACGTATACAGTTATAAAATCAGTTGACTGATCTAACTTCAAGAAGCTTTTACCTATTTATTATCAGCAATAATTTAAGACGGTGCATGCAGCTTAAAAATAATAGTTATTTCTAATGATTACAATGTCTTTTTCAGAAAAATATTAGAGTATAATATAACTTCCACTATTTCTAAACTATTTCTAGAAAGACACCCCTCCCAGTGATCTTCTTCATCCACCCAGGCGGTTTCTACTCCATGACGGGTCGCAGCGATCTGTTCGCACCAGACTATTTACTGGATAGAGATGTTGTTGTCGTCACTATTAATTATAGACTTGCTACTTTGGGTACGTAGGCTTTTTACCCGACTGCGACAGGAGGGTAATGTTTTTTGTGTATATGCGTGTATGTATATTTCTTTGTCACGCCGTGAAGCCCAAAACGCTTGTCGTAAATTACGCTTGTTTTTAGGTAAAATAGAGATACCTAAATAAATGGTAAGTGCCGTAAAAAACAACAACAACAATTTATGAAATACCTACATCTTTTATATTGTTCTAAAATATCAATGTTAATGATTAAATGCTACAGGCAAAATAAGAGTGATTAATTTTTTTGAAAATATTTCTTTCATTATTTCCGGTGAATTTAAATGTTCCAGAATCCGGTGGACTGTCGTTTTACAATCTATACATATTCCTTATAATATTTAGTTTTCTGTTTGTGATACATCAACTCAAAAAAAGGCGAAGCCACGGGCGGAAATTTATAATGATATAATATGATACATTCTACATTACAACACTTTCCTAGGTTTTCTTAGCACGGGTGATTCACTATCTCCCGGTAACAACGGTCTCAGAGACCAAGTGGCCGCCCTGCAGTGGGTCCAACAGAACATAGCCGCGTTTGGGGGAGACCCGCAATGTGTTACTATTGCTGGCTGTAGTTCGGGGGCTGTTAGTGTCATGTTACATATGATATCGCCTATGTCGAAGGGTGAGTAGACGACATTTTTATGTAGTTATGAAGTTAGAATGCTATTCTAGTAGGTTTTTGTTAGTTTGTTTATGTAGTTAGAATGCTGGTTTTTATTATTTTGTCAGTAAATTGTGACGAGAATCTTCATAATTATGATTAGAGAGAAACGGGTAAGCTGATTGGGCAATATAATATTATCAGATCACAATGATCTGAAATTACCAATTATAATTACAACTTATATTAATAAATAGACTCACGAACACGTTAAAAATTGCAAATTTTGCCTGTATCTGTGACAATTTTATGAACATTGCGATGGAATAAGGTTTTTATTTCAAATAATGTTTCATACAACACCGCTCGTACATATATTGACGACCTTTTAATAGATTGTGAGGAGTTCTTTAAGTCGTAAGCCAATACTAACATTCTATATTGTAAGTCATAATTTTCATTAGTACTTATAACTGCTACATATTTATTTGTACCAAGTGACTTTTTTTATATCTTTCGAGGTCTATTCCACCGCGCCATATCACTAAGCGGGTCCCCAGTCCGCAAGACCCGCAGTCCTACACATTTGTACCCTCTAGCGGTGCGTCAAGCGGAACTCGTGGGATGTCCCACTAACTCCTCTAGTGATATCGTTAATTGCTTGAAGTCTGTGCCGTGGAGGGATCTGGGGCTTTCGCTTAATCGGTTTTATGTGAGTTTTAATACAAAGTGCAAAATTTCATACAAATGTTTGTAATCCTATCATCTGTTTACTAAAAACAACAAACCTACCTACTACTTTTGAAAACTTTTTCTTGTTAGGCTTAGGCTTTAATCTAACTGTTTCAAATTTAGTAAATTTCGATTTGCTGTTTTACCTGATATAATTTTTTAGTTCAGTTTTTTCTGTTCTTTAAAGTGTTTATAGTTCAGTATTAAAATTATATTTCTATATCTATAGGAGTTCGGCTACGATCCTTTAACCTTATGGGCGCCAGTAGTGGAAGCCGACTTCGGCCAGGAGCGGTTTCTGCCAGTCGACCCGATCGACGCTATCCGTGAGGGAAAGATGCATCCCGTGCCTTTCATTATTAGCAGAACTAAGGATGAATTTTTTTGGAAGGCTTTTAGTTAGTTCTTTTAAAATAAAAAAGTTGACATTAAAATAAAAAAAAAAACGATCTTAATCGATACAAATATACACAGACTTTGTCGCTGACATCGATCCCGACACTAACTATAATACTGACACAGACGTTGATGCTAAAATTGACGTTAAAGTAACACTGATACTGACACTCACACTAAAACTGATACTGACACAAACTAATACTGACACCCCACACTTACGGACACACATACTGACACTAATATAAATACTGATGCCGATACAAATAAAATTTATAGATTGAGCTATTTAATAAATTATTACATTTCAGCTGTTCTAAAGAACGAAACACTTTTAAGACGTATGAACGAGAACTGGGAGGAAATAGCTCCCATATCGTTTATGTTACCACGAGATAATTCATCTTATGCAACTCAAAAACTTCGACAGGAATATAATCTGGCTGACTTGAAGAATGATTCCGATACAGCGTATAATCTGGGAAGACTGTATGTAGATGCTATAGAAAGTTTCCCTATTTACAGGTATTGTGGAAAAGTTATATTTAAATAGTGATTGCACATGTGCATTATCCTCGCATGAATTTACTTATATCTAACGGGAAAGATGGCCGAAACCTCCTGATTATGTTCTGTTTAAATTATTTGTCAGTTAAAATGATAATTAGTGTACAATATGTGTCTAAGTATTTATCAAGTATTGTCGATAAAATGTTATAAATTTCTTTTCGATCAATTTTTAATCTATCATCTTACTTAGTTCGGTTAATTTGTTTTCTATATCAAAACTTTACACTATTTTGATTAATTTGTAATACTTCTATAATAATCATCAGATTTTTGGTTAGGTAACTTTAAATAAATTCCAGATTAACAAAACTAATGAGCATCCATTCGACCGCTCCTGTATGGAGTTGTCTCTTCACTTATATCGGCAATAACAGCTTCTATCAAGATCCTGGCACTAAGAAACCTGTTGGTATGTGTGTTTTTTTTATTATTGGCTTAATATTAGTTCTTGGTATTATTAGATATAGATTAAAATTCGTGTGTATAGATGAAAATATCATCAAAAATATTAATTAATTTATTTATTTTATTATTCTTTATAAGATACATTGATTTATGGCCATTTTCAATTTTTTAATCTCTTATGCTCTATTTCAGATTTTAAATTGGCAATGTCCTTAATTACATTTTCTGAAATATCCTTTTTTCATAATATATTACTAGCCATTAAGCGCTAAAAAATTGTTCTTATTCAAACCATTACTATCCTATCATTACTATACAGGGTGTCCCGTCAGTAGTATGGCGTGTAGAGAGACTTATTATCTAACAAAAATACTAAAATTTCATAAAGTTTTTGACATATATGTATATATATGCTTTATTTTCAAAATTTGGTAAAAATATCATCCACATTAGCTAAATATGAACTTTTACCATTTCTGGTTTTATTCTTATTTATTTGTTCAAGGTACATGTACCTACATTTGTATTAAAACTCACATTTCTGGGTGAACATGAACCAGAACTAACCAACCATTATAGTAATTATAGTCCGGGATACATCGCCCATTTTTGCAAGTGATTACTATCAAGCTAATTTTTCGTGAGTAGCTTTATTTTGATGAGATGCCCAATAATTTCATGTACGAAACTCTCGATTGTGGTAGCTTACAGAGGTAACAAGGATAAAAATTTTTGATTTGACGGTTCTCAAATATGTATTACGCAATTTGTAGGACAATATGTCTGTTGAATTATATAAGTATTAAATAAGTGAAAATAAAAAAATCAGCTGGCTAGTAATCATTTATGATGACTTCGTTATCGATACACATTGGAAAGGGGGACTCTTTGATCAAACCATAGATTTTGTAGGACAAATATTTTTTCGAATAATTTAGATAATTATGTTGAGATTGAACAAAAAAAAACATTCAGTTAGTAATTAATATTTGAGAACCATCAAATCAAAATATTTTATCCTTGTTTCCTCTGGTAGCTACCACAATCGAGAGTTTTGTACATGAAATTATTGGGCATCTCATCAAAATAAAGCTACTCACGAAAAATTAGCTTGATAGTAATCACTTGCAAAAATGGGCGATGTATCCCGGACTATTAGATTCAGCCATTAGACTTCTATAATAGTATGAAAATTTTAAAATATTCCATAATATTCCTTTTTCCTTTATCCCAGGCATCGCCCACCACGACGACTTGCTATACTTGTTCTACATCGCGTACCGGTTCCCAAAGATCGGCACACAGGGAACTGATGCTGATATGGTGGACAAAATGATAGATATTTGGTACAAATTCGCGAGATACGGGTAAATTATTGAAAAATTTGTAACGTTTTCTTGGTTAAAGATAGATTTAACGTAAAAGTGAAGTTCAGTGTCCCCTAGTGGGGTAAGGGGCAAGATGCATTATGCGTTCGTTTGTTTCACTGATCGATTTTCTTTAGGGACAAGTAGTGGATCAGCCTTCTGTGTCCTGCCAGACCAAGATATTTTTATTTTCTTCGTCTCCACCGGGAATCGAACCCAGGACCCTTCATTTTTACGCTGACGTGTCAACCACTGTACCAAGGAGGCGGTCGTAGTAGATTTTACGTGGTGAATAATATTTTTTTGTCGTGTATTATGTAATAGTATACCTACAAGTTTGGGAGTATCCTAAAGTGGTTAATTCATAGTGGCTACTGATTTCCAGTTGTATTTGTATTTGAAATCGGTGAGACACCGATAAGTTTGTTTCTGCAACCAACTTTAGCAAGAAACGTAGAACAGACAGATTTGATTTGAATGATAGATATAATATTGAATTCTTAGATTATATTACGAAACCATGTTCCTACAAACATTAAGTTTTATTAATTAAAATTATTTATATTTCCAGGGACCCCAACAACCGCGGAGACACACCAGAACTTAACATACACTGGCCCGCGACATCACCCACCACTCGTCCGTATCTACAGATAGACAAACAATTATCTATACATGAAAACCTTTTCGATCAATTCGCCAGAACATGGGAGGAACTTTACCCGATTCAATATTAATTTAAATAAAAATTTATTGAAAATATTCGTTGTAATAAAGTTGATTCGAAGATTTATTGTGTCGTTTTATTTACACTGATCTTGTGTCTTAAAGGCAAAGAAAATAACAATATATGTATATATCTTATATATAAAATTCTCGTGTCACAATGTTAGTCTGCATACTCCTCCGAAACGGGTGGACCGATTCTCATGAAATTTTCTGTGCATATCGGGTAAGTCTGAGAATCGGCCAACATCTATTTTTCATATGTACCCACGGGCGAAGCCGGGGCGGACCGCTAGTATATATATATATATATATATATATAATATATAATATATATATATATATATATAATATATATATATCTTATATATAAAATTCTCGTGTCACAATGTTAGTCTGCATACTCCTCCGAAACGGGTGGACCGATTCTCATGAAATTTTCTGTGCATATCGGGTAAGTCTGAGAATCGGCCAACATCTATTTTTCATATGTACCACGGGCGAAGCCGGGGCGGACCGCTAGTATAATATATATATATATATATATATATATATATATATATATATATATATATATATATATATATATAATATATATATATATATAATTATATTCAATTGTAATTCCCTTATGAGTGTCACGTGTGTCACGTGTGTCACGTGTGTCACGTGTGAGAGTCACGTGTGTCACTTGTGAGAGTCACGTTTGTCATGTGTGAGTGTGAGTGAATAGAAAAGGTTGTAGTTAGGAAAAAATAAACAAAATTCATTTATAAATTCATTTATTTTTAAATTTTCGTTAAATTATATTCAATAGGATACAGGTGTTCCCACACTCTGAATCTGTGTTCAAATAGATTTGTGTGAACCGAGAAACGGTCTCCGATTCGCAAATATTTCCTGTTAGAGGGGTGTATGGGAGGCCACGTGACAGGCTTGTCGTCCAATAGACTGTTTGGGTTACTGGAATAAATACAATTATAAATTTATTATGAAAAATTAAATTCCAGGGATAAAATAAGGAGTAGTACTGTATCTTTTATAATTAGCTGTTGTCAGCATAGATACGCGGCCCACGCTTCTTCTGGTAAAACTTTCATCCGTCATTTTATATACTTGGGGGTAATTAAAAAAATCATTGAATTAAGTTTTATATAAATAAATAAATAAAAAATATTTAGTTTTATAGCATTCAAATGCTTAATAGATGAGAATGTTTTAAAGAATAAAAAATTAGATCACGAGGTGGGATTTGAACCCACGGCTTCGCGAGGTGTGACATGATTGAATTTTCTTTTTGTTCTAAAATTTTCTCAAAAATAATTTAAACTGAATTAATAAAAACTAAACTATAAAATTAATTAGTTAATAAATAGACAAATTAAATTAATAAAAAAATATTATGCCTTGAAATGGTCAGAATTACACCAAATTTAAATGGGACCACTCGGCTTTCAAATAAAAAAACATCAAAATCGGTTCATCCAGTTGAAAGTTCTAATACAAACCGAGACAGAGACAATACAGTCGAATTAAAAACCTCATTTTTTAAGTTGTTTAACATCCAACTTACCCAGTGCGAGCAAAATTGTAGAAAATGTCGGTTAATTTGTCCACCATGAAGGAGTCTCTGGAGTCAGAAACTGCAGGGATTTGTTCAAAGCCGGCGGGAAGCGAGAACAGATATATTAATTCGTCGTGATGGGCCACTCCTGCAAGTTTTGAATGAATAAGTGATAACGCTTTATTTATTGCTCTGAAAATCACTACATCACTAAGGTAACGGCACCAGTCGTGGACAAGCATCCAGTAATGGACAAAATTAATATTAAATTTAAATATTAAGACCAAAATTAACGTTATATAATTTGGCAATACTTAAAATAAAAGTTTGGTTCATAAGCTATCAAAATACGACATTTCATCTTATTCGGCCAAAATGTTTGAAGATGGCAGAACGTTACGTTTAGTTGCTGCGACTCGTTTCGAAGAAATCCGTTTTTACTAAGAAAATCCTTAAGGAAGTGAGGACACAATTTTGGTTATAAGAATTTTTGTATAAATGTCAGCAAAATTTGATATTACTTTTATTTATAGTAGTTAAGTGTACGAAATATTACACGATTTAGTATCATGATAGGTTATGTTGTTTAAATAAAATTCATCAGTGTCCATTACTGGATTTAATTCTATGGATATATCCATTTATGGACATATGTCGAAAATAAACTTTTTTTAAAGGTATTAATTACATGCGCTTTTCTGTATTGTCTTTTCTTTCTGATTAATAATATACCTATCACGACCATTTCAAACAAAGAGTTCCAATATTGTACAACAATTGTCCATGACTGGATTTGCTTTGGTTCCTATAATGGACATTGATATTTTTTGTTAAAATTACACTAATGGGTCCAACAACATAATATCTATCTAAACATATACAGCCGTACAAATAAACGAGTTATAACATTTTATGCAAAGAATAAACTAAGAATAAGGGAAAATCATACAAATAAACACGAAATAAATGTAACCTAGTATAACTTCGTAATAAATATTCATACTAATGCTATTCCGTCCTTATTAACGGCTACCACCCTAGTATAAGTCTGACATAACCGAGTATAACATATCTTTTAGTACATTGTGCTGTGTTTTACAAGTTTTAGAAGCAATTTTCAATCTAAATTTGAGATAATAGCAATGGGACGATACGAGAAGTAGAAAAAGTTGAGCAAATTAATAATTTCATTACGTACCTATTGAAATGGAAAATTTTGTATGAAATGTCAAAATATACGAAATTATGAAAAACCCTTTTGATATTTATAATGATTTATTTATTTACAACATGCGCCAAACCATACATACATAAAACTTATTTCTAAACTTATCACAATAATATACACTTTCGTTGAAAATATAAATCTTCTAAGCCTGGAGTTGTATGTTTTGAGTACCAGTTATTTGGCAACTCTCTATCTCAAGGTGGGTTTATCTTCTGTTCTCCAGATATTGGATAGCGTTATCTATCATTTGCTTGCATATTTAATGATATATTTAAATTATTTCCAATAAATATTTAAAAAATAAATAAACAGAACATCGTATGATGAAACTTCACAACAAATTTGACGAAGTCAAACGAGCCGCGAGCGTCAGCAAAATGACAGCACCAAGGCTTAACCGTAGACAATTTCAATGTTTTTCATAATTTTGTGAATGAATTGCGACGTTGCCGCTTCGCGTCCATTGCATAGCGTGAGCATAGTTACATCGACGTTATTCCAAATTTATTTGTAAGAAATTATGACATCCTTATTCTTTATTTATTCTTATCATATCTATGCATTGCATAAGGTTTGAATAAGCAAGTTTTTATTTGTACGGCTGGAAGAATATATTTTAGAACAATGGGTCATTATGTGCTGTGCGACTCATTCTCGGCTTCATTCTCTATCACTACGTAGAAAAGTCGCATACTTATGCGTATTGTAACGCATCTATCATAGAGAGTTCTCTGATGAACTGTTTGGATCGTTGTCTGCTGCTAAATTTCACCACCATATAGCACACACGCTTAAATTTCATCCACACCATCTTGACAACAGTTTAAAAAAAGCTTTTTGCCTCGTGCTACAATTTGGAATCCATATCGATGGACCGATGATGGACAGATTAAGGCTGCTGGCGGATTCAGAATGGTGATTCACTTCACGAGTGTAGCGGAATGCCAGGAAACAGAGAGATATGGCGGAACATCGTGAAGCGGGTAACAGACCCCCTAGAGTGATATGACGAAGAAGAAGAAGTCCCAATATGGATGGAATGGCAGTACTTTTTTTAGTTATATTTTTCATCCCTGACTTATTGAGAAAAAAAACCATATTGGTGTTTCTTAACGGACATAACTCGTATTTAACGATGCATTTGTCCAATTTTTGCATAGAAAATGGAAATTAAGACTGTTTTAAATATTATAAGTATGCAAAATAATTAATAAGTACTATTTTTTATAAATACATCCCCGATTTATTGTATTCCAATCATCATTTTCAAGATTCTATTGATAACTATAAGTCTTCTCCAAGTGTAAATAACTGGAGAAACGACATTAGGTACAGTCCATAAATGGGTGTTCATAACTGGATGTTGTCCAAAACTGGGTGTCCATCATTAGATTTTTCACTGTCCATCACTGGTGCAAAAAAGTGGTTTTTTAATTTATAAATAACTTCATTATTTATGCATTGTAATCTTTTTTCTAACATTGGTTACGTTAAACTAGCATTGAACTAAAGGTATAACTAAACAATATCCAATAAAGTTAAAAAACCTACGAGAAATTTGCAAAAAACTTCAATTTTTTCCTTAATCTGTACAAGACTGGTGCCGTTACGTTACATAGTATAAAACAAAGTCGCTTTCCCTGTCCCTATGTCCCTATGTCCCTATGTCCCTTTGTACGCTTAAATCTTTGAAACTACGCAACGGATTTTGATGCGGTTTTTTTTAATAGATAGAGTGATTCAAGAGGAAGGTTTATATGTATAATAACATCCATTAAATAGTGGAGAAGTACTGTTATTTTTGAGGTTTCTAATGTGATGTCGTAAAAAATTACATTTTTTCCGCTTACATTGCAAACGCAGGCTGAACCCTACGAGTTTTATCAAAATAATGTACTAAGTATTATACACATTGAAAAGGTCTACAGAAAAGTCCGCGATGGTATATGTCTATCTCTTATGGATAACCCACAATAACTTTTTTTTGTCATTTACTTTTTACGACAAATAATGGCTAATTTTCGATGCGATTTTAACCAATACAGCATTAATTCTTAACCAATTAAATACCTTGGATACATTGTTCATTTAATATAGATCTATATGGCCCTTTACACCGTATGATTTAAGTGAATATTTTCGAAGATATTACAGATTTATAAATTGCGGGACGTAGCGTTTGCGGCGGTACCGGCTGGCCGCCCGGTTATATATTTTACTAGCGACCCGCCCCGGCTTCGCACGGGTGCAATGCTGATACTAAATACACTACAGAAAAATTGTGAACGTTGTATAGGTATAAAAATATAGCGGCCCGCTCCGGCATCGCACGGGTATAAAATACCTACATAGCCGGGCGGCCGCAAACGCTACGTCCCGCAATTTTTAAATCTGTAATATCTTCGAAAATATTCACTTAAATCATACGGTGTAAAGGGCCATATAGATCTATATTAAATGAACAATGTATCCATGGTATTTAATTGGTTAAAGATTAATGCTGTATTGGTTAAAATCGCTTCGAAAATTAGCCATTATTTGTCGTAAAAAGTAAATGACAAAAAAAAGTTATTGTGGGTTATCCATAAGAGATAGACATATACCATCGCGGACTTTTCTGTAGACCTTTTCAATGTGTATAATACTTAGTACATTATTTTGATAAAACTCGTAGGGTTCAGCCTGCGTTTGCAATGTAAGCGGAATAAATGTAATTTTTTACGACATCACATTAGAAACCTCAAAAATAACAGTACTTCTCCACTACTTAATGGATCTTATTATACATATAAACCTTCCTCTTGAATCACTCTATCTATTAAAAAAAACCGCATCAAAATCCATTGCGTAGTTTCAAAGATTTAAGCGTACAAAGGGACATAGGGACATAGGGACATAGGGACAGGGAAAGCGACTTTGTTTTATACTATGTAGTGATACCCGTGCGAAGCCGGAGCGGGTCGCTATGTTTTTATACACAACGTTCACAGTTTTTCTGTAGTGTATTTAGTATCAGCATTGCACCCGTGCGAAGCCGGGGCGGGTCGCTAGTATTAGTATAAAAACAAAGTCGCTTTCTCTGTCCCTAATCCCTATGTCCCTTTGTATGCTTAAATCTCTAAAACTACGCTACGGATTTTGTTGCGTTTTTTTTTTAATATATAGAGTGATTCAAGAGGAAAGTTTTAGTATATAATTTATTATGTTTTAGACAAAACGGGCGAAGCCGCGGGCGGAAAGCTAGTAAATACATCAAATAAAGACAAGACTTAACAAAAACAGCAAAGGGCGGCCTTATCGCTAGGTGGCGATCTCTACCAGGCAACCCTCACATTGAATGGAAATAAAACTATGTGGTGGGGAGCAAAAATAATATTAATATAAAAAAAAATATGTTTTTGCCATGAAAGCGAAAATTTAGTCTAAGAAGTACTACGTTTAACAAACTTACAACTATTTCAATACTTTTTTTGTCATTTTGATGATTTTTTTGTAAAGTCCAATAAATTATTGAGGTCAATAGTCTTAAAAAGCTTAAAAGTTTAATGTCAGTTAAATTTAAAATACTCCTGGATATATAATTCTAGTTTTCCTAATATTTATTATAAAATAAGGTATACCAGCGGGTTTCCCAGTAGCTGGGTCTACATAATGGCTCTGGTTTCCGATATAATCGAATTCGTAGTAATACGTCGGTTCTTTGTTATTGTGTGCCAGTAGATTCGCTAACCTGAAATAAATGAAAAAAGTAAATAATAAAAATACAATTAATGATGAAAACTTTTATTTAAAAATTAATCAATAAATCAATGGTCATATTATGGTCATATTTTATTAAAATAAGGATTGACGGTGATTTATTTAAGTTCAGAATGTGGAAAAGTGAAAATTTTGCATATTATGGTGTTCCTTTTTTTCTCTTCGAAAAACTTATTTATTTAACTATAGTGATTCGATCACTCAGCGGGACTCGAACCCGCATCCTTTCACGCCAATCCGGGGCGAACGCTTGACCAACTCAGCCACCCGTGACCGTAAAGTGGTCAATCTTGAAGATAGCTTGTTTTTTGAATCTTACCTATGAGCACCAAAACCAATAACCGCGTCTCCATACAATTTTCCCAAATCCACATAATCTTTGTCTCTATTTCCCAAGTCCCTATCACCTAGATATTCTCTACGAAGGGCTTTAGCAGAAAGGTCGGAGGGAGAGGGGAGGAGAAATGCTAATGGAGCAAATTTGTAATAGTCCTCGTTTATAAGAGTACGGTATATTGAGTTGTTGAGCACTACTGCAAATAAAAAAATATACATCATCATCATCAGCCCATATAATAGGTATTATGAGCCAAAAACGGAAAACCGATTCATTAAATAAATAGTAAACAGTAAGTTTTACAAAAAGAGCGTGTGTGCCGAGTAAACGTGTCAGAAGTGAAACTTCTTCTTCTTCAAAGATACCGAAATCGTCGCCTTAATCTATGACGTGACGGTATTGCCACGACGCGACCTTGAAGTTTTACTCTCAACGCTTTCTCAACGCGCCAAAAGAAGTTTCACTTCAAAAAATCAGTGGAATGTTGTCACAATAGCAAAAAAATAAGATTTTTTTTCTTTCATGGTGTTATAAAAAATGAAATGTTGTCAATTAAATTAATTCAATCAATCAATATTGTAAAAAGCTATTTTTTAAAAAAAAACCTCACGGAAAGCTTCCCAAAAGAACTCGTCTCTAGTCTGGCTCACTATATACGGCACAGAGTACAGTTTCCCCGCTCGTATGATCTCTAGCGGGTGTTCGGGCAAAAAGCGCTCTTGGCCAAAGTCCCCTTCTATCACTGGAGTCCATATTAGAATGGGATCTATCGAAAATTCCTAGAAGGAAAACCAATTTTATTGAATTTTTTATATGGGTTAAAGTGAACAAATTTTACTATTTTATATGGCAAAGGCCATATTGAAGTAATCTGCAATAAATGTTTGTTGAGTAAACCACCAGCTGTCCTACACTTCAACATTATTTTAATACAACTTTAAGAAGCATATTTGAATCGTTACAACACAGAAATGAATTATTTATATAAGTACTAATTTTTAATTCAAAATTGTTACTGTATTTCAAAAGATAAAACTGTAAAATGTAGCCATCAAAAGACAAGAAGTAACAATATTAGGTACTAGCTATGCTCCGCGGTTTCACCCGCATTGCTTGTAACCGCGGTTTCAGCCTTCCTCGATAAATGGGCTATCTAACACCGAAAGAATTTTTCTAATCTGACTAGTAGTTCCTGAGATTAGACCGTTAAAACAAACAAACAAACTATTCAGTTTTATAATATTATAAATAGTATATAGTATACATATAGTAAAGATTAATTACCTAATTAATTATTACAGATCTCACCTGAAAGCCCTTCAGCGAGTCCCCCAGTACCCTCCAGGGCACAGCCCTCAAACACTCCACAAGTTCCGCCGTGGAACTAACGGAACAGTTCACGAGCCGCGCTTGTTTCACCGCGAGGGATAACAGATTGGAACGAAAGGGTATTTGGGAATAGGGGGAACCGCTCATTGATATCGCGCGGTGGAAAAGACCTATTAAAAAAAAAGTTGACAGATAAAAAAAAAGAACGTGTGTGCCGAGCACACGTGTCAGAAGTCAAACTTCTTTGCTGAGATTCAAAGATAACAAATTCGCTTGACGGTTGTGCCATAATGCGACCTTGAAATTTTACTCTCAACGCGCCTCAAGAAGTTTCACATCAAAAAATAGATTAATCTATAATCGATATTAAATAAGGTGTTAATTATTTGTTTTGTATACCAAACCATTTACATTTAAACGCATTAGTTTATTAGCTGTCTGATTTTAATGCATTAGTTTATAAGCTGTCTGATTCTAAAGCATTAGTTTATAAACTGTCTGACTTTAGCACGTTAGTTTATAAGCTGTCTGATATTAATACGTTAGTTTATAAATTGTCTGACTTTAACACGTTAGTTTATAAGCTGTCTGATTTTAAAATTAGGTCTCTCACCCCGCGACATAGGCGACACGGTATGCAAGGCAACACTGATCCCCCCCGCACTGTACCCCGCGAGTGTCACACAGTTTGCGTCTCCACCGAACGACGCTATGTTATTGTGAACCCATTGTAAAGCGACCACTTGGTCCTTGAACCCGTTGTTGCCGGGCGCGTGTATGTCGCCGGTGCTTAGGAAGCCTGTGTGATGGAAATTATGTATTACCACATATTACTAAATAGTTACTATACATATAGCCTTAAAATTATAATGTTGAGTCATTCAAATGTGCATAATATCATACATTATAATATTTATATGAATTTTGAAGCGCTTGTATGTTTATGCGTGTACATAATATTGTGTGTGTGCGCGCGTTTTCAATATCAATGTGTGTGTGTTTGTGTGTGTACGTGCGTATTAAGTGTCAGTGCATGTGTGTGCGTGCGTATGTATCTCTATTACATTACCAAGCGAGCCAAGTCGATAGTTAATGGTAACAAGCACGAGGTCCTTGTCCAGTAAGTGTTGAGGACCGGCCACGTCCGACCGACCCGACACAGAGTAGAACCCGCCCGCGTGGATGTACACCACTACAGGGAGGGACCTGATTACCACGATGGCTTTTATGCATTGAATTAGTTTTATAGTGTTCAAATCCATACTAATATTATAAATGCGAAAGTAACTCTGTCTGTCTGTCTGTTACTCAATCACGCCTTAACTACTGAACCAATTTGCATGAAATTTGGTATAGAGATATTTTGATACCCGAGAAAGGACATGGGCCACTTTTTATTGCGAAATATGTACAATAATATTATGTAGTAGTTAATAATATCAAATCTTTTTTATTTCTTACTTTTCCGTTTTTGAAGTTGTTTTTAACGCAGTTATTTTTATTTAATACTTTTTAGTGTATTTTTCAACACGAATCAAACGAGCCCAAACTCGTTTACTCGCAAACGATAAAGTTGAGTCAATATATTACTGAGTTCCTATAGCCACCTTCCGATTCCATCATCAAATCAGCTTCATGTCATGATAATGTTTCATCGCTATCAAAACATACGTATACAAAATTTCAGCTCAATCGGTTACCGGGAAGTGAATCAAAGTTACTTGCTACATATCAACTTAGTCATCGAGTACAGATAAAAATGCTCATAAAATAAAAACTACTGGGCCTATCCGAAAAAACATACGGTGTACGGTGTACGGTGTACATACATAAAAAAAAATATACCGGCCGAATTGATAACCGCATAAAATCGCATGGAGAGCTTAATTTTCATTAAAGGCTCTAATCGCACGGAAAGCTAAATTTTCACAAAAAAGCTCTTATCGCACGGAGAGCTTAATTTTCACAAAAAGCTTTAATCGCACGGAAAGCTTAATTTTCACTAAAAGCTCTAATCGCACGGAGAGCTTAATTTTCACAAAAAAGCTCTAATCGCATGGAGAGCTTAATTTTCATAAAAAGCTCTAATCGCACGGAAAGCTTTATATTCAGTACATTTTTGTCTGTACTCGATGACTAAGTTGATATGTAGCAAGTAACTTTGATTAAGGAGCGTAACTAGCGCACTTTCAGTCCCTCTGCATCGATCGCAAGCTTTCCGTGGTAGCTTTAAGTACTGTGCTACAAAGTGTTGGAACAATATCCCTCCGCCAATTAAACAAGTGTGCTCAAAGTACTCTTTTAAAAAAATGTACAAAATCCACTTGCTTAACATGCAAAATCAAAAATAGATTTATATTACTCCGCACTGCACAGACTTAGGGCTGCCACGAGAAACCATTTTTTTTATCTTATTATACCTAAATCTATTCAAATTTTACTGCTATACTATCCGATCGGTATTTTATGTATCTACTATTTATTTATTATCTATATATTATATATTATTTATTCATATCACTTTTATGTAACTATCTATTCATTTATTTTTTTATTGTATATACCTACTTACTTTTTTCTATTATATTATATGCTAATATTGTTCTCACACTATCTATAGTATTTATATTTTATGTATGGTACGGGTATGGTATGGGTCTTGGCAGAATATCAGCGTTATGGTTCTCAGAACTATGACAATGTGCTGAGCCAAGACCTTTTCAGGGAACATTTCTTGTATTCATTTTTGTTTAATTTAATTTTAGATTTTAAGTGTATTTTGTTTTTTTTCTTCTTTTTAAGTGTCTAGTATGTATTTAAGAATTGTAAATGTTTTCCTGAATAAATGAATAAATAAATAAAATAAATAAATAAATAAATATTAACAAAAAGCTCTATTCGCACGGAAAGCTTAATTTTCACAAAAAGCTCTCATCGCACGGAGAGCTTAATTTTCACAAAAAACTAATCGCACGGAAAGCTTAATTTTCATAAAAAGCTCTAATCGCACGGAGAGTTTAATTTTCACAAAAAGCTCTAAACGCATGGAGAGCTTAATTTTCACAAAAAGCTCTAATCGCACGGAGAGCTTAATTTTCATAAAAGCTCATATCGCACGGAAAGCTTAATTTTCACAAAAAGCTTTAATCGCACGGAGAGCTTAATTTTCACAAAGAGCTCTAATCCCATGGAGAGCTTAATTTTCACAAAAAGCTCTATTCGCACGGAAAGCTAAATTTTCACAAAAAAACTCTAATCGTACGGAGCTTTATTTTCACAAAAAACTCTCATCGCACGGAGAGCTTAATTTTTCTCATTAAGCTCTAATCGCACGGAAAGCTTAATTTTCACAAAAGCTCATATCGCACGGAAAGCTTAATTTTCACAAAAAGCTTTAATCGCACGGAGAGCTTAATTTTCACAAAGAGCTCTAATCCCATGGAGAGCTTAATTTTCACAAAAAGCTCTATTCGCACGGAAAGCTAAATTTTCACAAAAAAACTCTAATCGCACGGAGCTTTATTTTCACAAAAAACTCCCATCGCACGGAGAGCTTAATTTTTCTCATTAAGCTCTAATCGCACAGAAAGCTTAATTTTCACAAAAAGCTCTAATCGCACGGAGAGCTTAATTTTCACAAAAAAGCTCTAATCGCATGGAGAGCTTAATTTTCACAAAAAAACTCTAATCGCATGGAGAGCTTAATTTTCACAAAAAGCTCTAATCGCACGGAGAGCTTAATTTTCACAAAAAGCTCTAATCGCATGGAGAGCTTAATTTTCACAAAAAGCTCTAATCGCACGGAGAGCTTAATTTTCACAAAAAACTAATCGCACGGAGAGCTTAATTTTCACAAAAAGCTCTAATCGCATGGAGAGCTTAATTTTCACAAAAATCTCTAATCGCACGCAGAGCTTAATTTTCATTAAAGGCTCTTATCGCACGGAGAGCTTAATTTTCACAAGAAGCTCTAATCACACGGAGAGCTTAATATTCACTAATAAAAATAACTGCGTTAAAAACAACCGACTTCAAAAACGGAAAAGTAAGAAATAAAAAAGATTTGACGTTATTATTTACTACATACTATTTATAGTTATGTGCTATTTATTAAAAATGTTTGATGTCGGTGCACGGGCTTAATACTAAGTGCAGTGCTTGTTCGGCACCAACTTCAAACCTATCTAATAAATAGCACATCCATACTAATATTATAAATGCGAAAGTAACTCTGTCTGTCTGTCTGTTACTCAATCACGCCTTAACTACTGAACCAATTTGCATGAAATTTGGTATAGAGATATTTTGATACCCGAGAAAGGACATAGGCCACTTTTTATTGCGAAATATGTACCACGGGCGAAGCCGGGGCGGACCGCTAGTGCTTTATAAAGCAATAAAAAAAATGATCAGGTGGGATTCGACGTCTTTTTGCCATACTTACCGGGGCTACGCCTAGCCACTCGGTGATTTCTCATTTATAAAGCATTTGGAAACTAAGTATTAAATGATGTCTTAAAGTCAATTATATTACATAATATATTATTTACAAAAGCGCGATAAAAAAAGCATAAGGCGTCTATTTATTATAAATTGCAGTTAATTTCCATTATTAGCCCACAATACTATAATAGTACATAGGGTAAAAGTGGGATAGATGCCGCACTAGGATAGATGCCCCATTTTCAAAAAACCTCACTTCCCAGAGTCCTGACTACGAATTAATGATTTAAATAAGAGCTCCTCTCACCCCGCACCTCGTGTACGCATGAGCTGTTGTTTGGTGAAGACGTGTTTCGCTAGTGCGTGTTATAATATCGGCGGCGAACTTCACGAACATGTTAAAATTTAAAAAGGTTGATATTTGCCTTTGCATAACTTGATAAGTATTAATAAATTTCACTATATTCTTATTATGTCTATACACTGGTTCATTAAGTACAAATCTAAGTGAAAATAGTGGCTCTTTTGTTTTTATTTAATAAAAAAAAATACTGGGGCAGCTATCCTTACCAAAAAGTATAGTTGCCCCTTTTTTTTCGAGGGATAGATGCCCTTAGGGGCCTCTAAGGGCATCTATCCTTCAATACATATGTACATGTTATTAT
This sequence comes from Colias eurytheme, assembly GCF_061535395.1. Lineage (NCBI taxonomy): Eukaryota > Metazoa > Arthropoda > Insecta > Lepidoptera > Pieridae > Colias > Colias eurytheme. The sequence continues at coordinate 8,274,742 of NC_143001.1, forward strand.
CGATAATCACAGGTACTGTTTATATTTTTACCTGATTGCATCAGAGGTTTTCTCTATGTTAACCGATTTTACTCGTTTAATTTGCTTTTTTTTTTGTTATGTTTACTTACTTATTAATGATCTGCCCTTATACTGATTGTAGGAGAACCACGCCACGAAAATATAAAAGAAAAGAAGGAGTGCGAGCGCAAGTATATTCTTGGACAACAGAACAACTATGTGAACATGGCATTTGCTGGTTTATCATATAAATTTTATTAGATTTCGCGTTTATAGAGTATGTAAGGCATCTATCCCACTCTGCAGGCATCTATCCTCAAAAAAGGTGTTCTACAAAAATATTTATTACACATTATCTATAAATGATAGGATTAAAAATATATATAGTAATTCAAAACAGATAATTAACCTAGCTATATTCATACAAAGTGTTCGTATAAGATTCATGTTTTTAAAATTATGAGGCTATTTCAAAAAGTGGGGCATCTATCCCACTTTTACCCTATTACATACGTACTAAAATACGATTTTACTTTTCACAACTTACAAACACACAATTTTTCAACAATAAATAATACTTACCCATTGCCCAGTCTCCTCGGGGTATACACATTAAGTCTCAAGCAGTCCTCATCTAGCAAGTATCCCGGCGCGGGTTGAGGACACGCCGGCCCTTCAGCCGTCGCGTTTACGTCATTTTGGTAATGTTTTATGGGGACTGGGGGCTTAGGCATTAAATTATAGTACATATACCTATAACACTGTTCAATGTTAAATTATTATACATCGTAAGCAAAAGAAAACTCGCATAATAGGCATGACGAAAGATTTTGAAATCCTCTTCCATAATGTGTGTATACGTTTACTATACAAGAAAAGCCTTATATTTCGGTAATATACTTAAATTTAACGAAGATAAAAGCCATTTTTCAAACAATATTTATTAACCGTGCCAAAACAGCTCGCAGGTGTCATGGCGTAGGCGTGACGTCACTCTTTAGTAAATAAGTAATTATTTGTACGCATTGCGAAGAAAATTAAAAAAATATTTATTTAATATGTGTTACAGAAACGAATTTCAAAGTTTATAAGTGGTGTGCAGTATTGCAGTGTGAATCTACATGAAAATAATGCTCAAAAATGTGTTAGTAGGTAATTATTTCATGCGAGAACATAAAAAGAAATTATTGCGGCGCGGAGAACCCCGAACCATGTATTCGTGAATTCGCAATTGTATTTCTGTTCTGAGTCGATAAAGCATACGTGAAACAATAGAAAATAAATAAAAATGCGTATTCTCAACATATTCATAACAACAAAACACATCTGACGTGAGTCATAATGGCCAACTGCAGAATTTCAATGTTTTATTTTATTGATAATCTCATTAATGTTAATGTTTTTAAGATTTCTAAGTCACTATATTTAATTTATTTATTATACATTTTCCCTTAAAAACACTAATACGATCATTTATGGATACTGTCGTCATGCCTATTCCCGTACCGTGGGATTTCTAAAATCTCAAAATATATTTGTAATTTCGTATCAAATTTCATCAAAATTGGTTCAGTGATTTGAGAGTGAAGATCAGACAGACAGATAGAGTTACTTTCACATTTACAATATTTTATGTAGGGGTGTAATGTTAAGTAGGCAAGGAAGGATAAATGTATAAATAATATGATATGATAAATATAAAAATAAATAAATATTAAAAAGGAATATTGACATACATATTATTTATTTCATTACCTGAAACCGCAGTTCCCCCACAGGTGGTTGCGCGTACCGAATACCGCGGTACGCGTGTATGGGTCTCCCCCGCCGTGACGTCATCAGCGACCCCACGAACCGGCCCGAAGACGTCTGTGTTATTATATCATCTGTAAATAGTATATTATTACTAGCTTTCCACACGCGGCATCGCGGCACGCGGCATCCATCAAAGAAAAACCCGCATAGTTCCCGTTCCCGTGGGATTTCCGGGATAAAACCTATCCTATGTCCTTTCTCGGGTATCAAAATATCTCTATACCAAATTTCATGCAAATTGGTTCAGTAGTTAAGGCGTGATTGAGTAACAGACAGACAGACAGAGTTACTTTCGCATTTATAATATTAGTATGGATTTACGTGTATTCTTAATAAATTTATAAACATTCAATAGGTATTTTCATTGAATACAAAAAATGTATTTATTCCACTAAATTTCGTTTTGAAGCGCTTTGGATCGTCGGATTACAGAAGAAAAAGAAATTTAAATTGAAATTTTCGGAAAATAGTTTCTACAAAGAGGCGGCAAAGTCATACTTGTATGAAAACTGAAAAGTTTCAAATAGTAAAGTTAAATAGAAAGGACGATTATTGACAAAAGTGTCTGTTATGTTTCACAGAGATTTCATAGAAGATTACGGAAGATAAGATAATATTTTCTTAAAATAACTCTGAGCAAACATACGAACAATTTTCGAAAAAACGAACTTTAATAGATAATACTGTGCAGATAATTATAACGAAATATTCCATCAAAATACGATGATTCAAATATTAATATACAAAATCTTTCTACAAACCTTTTTGTCCAAATACACAAACGAAACAAAACAAAACACAATGAAATAATATTATCGCCATGACGGTTCACGAACGACTGAGAAGCTAAAAGGAAAATACACAATAGTTGTATACGTAGTATATTATTATTAGTCTGTGACAATAGTGTTTTTGCTAAGAGTTTTCCTTGATCATTCAAAATAACACACTACAGCTTTATAATTTTACTAGTAAATACTCACCGTCTTATCTATTAAGGTGGTAAAAAGGTTGCGTGCGTGTTCGACTGCAAATTTAAGTAAATTCAAATTTCAAATTAAGAACGACGATATTTTTTTTCTACGCAACATATTTTTTTTAATGTTTACTTTTGCCGCCAAATAAATATTAAAACATGCCAGTAATATTAATACTCTATATTATTATCATGGATATTTCACACAATAAAAACAATCATCATTATGTTATGTATTCAAACCGATAACAACTTAATCTATCATTATGTCGCGCCTGGAGATAAAGAACCAAGTGAATATTCTTCCACGTGAAATTGCTCAGTTATAACACAGTTATAATAATTGTAATAATATATTAGAATTTATAATATGTATGTACCTACTTAGTTTGCGCGTGAAAACTAATATTTTCTAATAAGATTAACTAATGATCTATTGAAGAATAAATATCGTATAAAAAAATTGAAATCCACGCCACTTCATACTGTTCACATTTTAAAAATAAGGTAGCTGATTTTTTTACAATGTAAGTATAAAAATATAATTATTCGTTTCGAATCCATACTAATATTATAAATGCGAAAGTAACTCTGTCTGTCTGTCTGTTACTCAAACACGCCTAAACTACTGAACCAATTTTCATGAAATTTGGTATGGAGATATTTTGATACCCGAGAAAGGACATAGACTTTTTATCCCGGGAAAATGACGCAATCCCGGAAATCCCACGGGAACGGGAACTATGCGGGTTTTTCTTTGACTGCGCGGGCGAAGCCGCGGGCGGAAACCTAGTAATAAATAAAGTCATAACAATTCTATGGACACCGTGATAGCATGAAAAAATTTGTTTTTTGATTATTTGTCGATATACCGATCGGTGCAAAATATACAAAACAAAAAAAGAGCGAAAATAAGGAATGAGTATAAACTCAATAGTAATAAGTAATAACTTAAAGAACGGTACGAAATCGTTTGTCTTTTTAAATCTTTCGATGAAAGTAATTATTAAGAATTAACTTCACCAAATAGTTTTTGAACAGAAATAATGCAGTCCTTTCACCGCGGACTCTCTCCACGGTTCTTCCATATTTTGTATCTGTGATTCAGTCGACTCCAATCGGCCGGCTGTATAGAACGCAGCCATTGCCTTAAAAAATATGCGGTGACCGCGCCAAAATAGAAAGTTGCATTTTATTTTTATTTTTATTTATTGTGTTTTGTGCAGTGTGCGTATTTGGGACAAGTTCAAAAATGTTACCGTTTTTTGTTTTTATGGTAAGTGGTTTACTAAATTAAATATCTACTGAATGAAAACTCGCAAAATTTTAACAGGCAAAACTACAATAATTTAAACATTTTCTAGATAAAAAGTGATGCAGAAAATGCAAGAAATAATATCTTCTTTTTATAAATTTACTTCATATATCGGAAATTATGAGACAGTATGCAATTTAATAATTTCCTACACTCGAAGACGACAAAATTCTTGGCGCCATTTCTACACATAACTGTAAATTAAAAATGTATGGAAAACAGTAATGTTATGGTCTAGTTAGAAAGCAGGGGGACTAAATAAGGTAACAAGTAACACAGTTAGGTGGCTGCCTTGCTCTATCAACCGGGATCGCGTATATTTTATAATACGTGGTGGTATTTCCCCGGGACAAATAATACGTTGATTTCAAATAATAATGAGGTGTATTATGCCTCAATATATCGTTATGTCCCGGTAATAGAATAATATTATTTGTGGTAATATATTGTTATCTTGTTAAGAGCCAACGACCGGGCTCAGTGGCGTGCATTAGGAGAGGCCTACGTCCAGTAGTGGACATCGAAAGGCTGATGATGATGATGATGATGATGATGATTGTTACCTTCGTCATATTGTGAACTTAAGCTTTTTCCTATTACATTTTTTTTCAACTTAGACTGAGAAGCTGATTATACTTTTGGAAATTTTCAGTTTACTGTTTATTTAAAAATTACAGATCGGAAATAATATTTTAAAACAGATTTAAGAAGATTTATTTGTATCATCACATCACACTAGGTACTGTCGTTCTGTAATAGTACAACACAAAATTATTCACACACAATAAAACAAAATTATTTTTACTTAGGCTCTATCTTCAATGTTACAAGGTGTACAACTACAATATAAAATAAAATCAGTTTTGTTATAAAATGTACGTCTACTTTAATTTCGTTAAAAGTGAAGATTCTTTGAGTAGGTCAATAATAATAGGTCAAAATATCTTAAGTACCTAACACAAAATAACATAGCCTTAGGCGGAACACGCAAGGCTCCATTACACATTACAATGGTTATTCCATGACAAGTCGTTCAGTAGGTCGGTTTCACTGCTATTGTAGTAAGCACAGAGCACTTCAATGTATAACTTAGACGAGAGAGTAGATAGAGTAACTCTGTTTTAAATGGACCTACCAGATTTAAGGGAAAATGTGTTACAAAAGAAATGTTCTGCTACGTTTTTCATTGACGTGAAACCACAGACTTGAGACTACTAAATATTTACGTGAAACGTACAAAGTAAAATGTAAAGAAAACGTAATAGCAGTATATTTGATACATATTATATGTATTTCAGCTTGGTTAGTACGGAAATATATTTGAACAATAGGAACCTTATTTATGTACAATATAGTTGAAACAGATATGTACTTACTTTCCGGAAATTAATTGTTTAGGGCGTTTGTCCACTACAAGGAATTTTACGGTCCGGCATTCCGATTTTTTACGGTCCGGTATGGCACGCCATTAATCTATATACTAGCTTGTGCACTATACGTAATTTTACTGTCCGACATTTTACTTTTCCCTATTCCGGATGGTTTTTTGAGTTTACGAGTCGCTGTAGGTATAACTGTTTTCGAGTGCCCACTTGCTTGGATATTACTCTTTTTATTGCATATGCCAATTGAAAGCAAGCTCTTGTTTTACTTTCTTTTAGCTGGCAATGAGATTTGAGAAGTCGGTATTGTTATTTAGATACATTGACCAAGCATTGACCTATAATTATTATCTAAGTAAGTGTTGGTAAGTTAAAGTTCAAGTGGGAATAGATTTAGCTCCTCGTCACCGATTAAAATAAATAAGTGAAACACGCATTTTAAATCTCTTACGGAACTTTACTTTTTATTATAACGAAGTAATATAATATTTCACCTTCTATATTTTTACTCGTTTCTTGTAAAATGCGAAAACAATCATTTATGATAGCATTATACCGCCATACTTCCTTGAACTGTACCGCACTGATCCGAGTAAAGACGGACAGGTGCACAAGCAATTCATCGGTTTTTTCATGCCACACCGGACCGTAAAAAATCGGAATGCCGGACAGTAAAATTCCTTGTAGTGCACAAGCGCCAATAATGAATATATGAATAATCATTTCATGAAACTTATACTTTTACATTTGACTTGTTATTCGCTTTCTTTTAATAGATACATTATTTCTACTGTTCAATTAAATCATTATGAAATTTATTATATGTAGAATTATTACCTATGCACTATGGTCACAGAATAATAACTATAGTAGAGCCGATAATAATTACTATAGTAGATATTATAGAATTAAAAGTGTATTTATCTATCTGCACGTATTATTGTCAGAATTAGTATGTTTACAGAAATACCCGTAAACAGTCCAACCTATACAAATAAGTGTACTATATTCTACCTCTTAGTTTCCACCAAACATTTTTCTACGGAAATCGTCTTGAGCGGCACGGAATGTGCTTCGCTAGCGGTCCCGCTACGCACGATTCACGTTTTTACATTGAGACGTTTTTTACGAATTGATACCCATATATGTACATACATAACAAAAGTGACATACATATAGAACATTTATCTATAAAACTGCTGTATAGATTTTAATTATATTGATTCCAAGTAATGGCAATGCTTAGAATAATATTTAGCTGCGGCGAAATGTAAAATTTTGTGTAAAATTTTCAAAGTGAAACTGCTTGGAAGATCCAATAAATAATACCTACCTTACCAATAGATTTTTTTATTCATTTACATATTATATAATATTTAATAGGTAGGTAGTTAATGCGTTCATGTATTATAATTTCTTAGAATTCTAAGAATTTGGTAAAACAAGAAATCCGGCATTTTCCATTTGACCTAAAACAGTAAAATAAATTATTAGAAATTCCATAGTCGTTAAATGCAAGAGGCTTATTAAAACATGTAAATTAGCCGTAGATAAATGACCAGTGTCTATAATAAATGCCTTGTTAAGTACATTTCAAGCTAAATTAAGTGTAGCCAAGATGTTGCCACTTGCCAGTGTGAAATTTCAAATTTTATCGGATTTGAAGAAATTAAAGAATTTAACAAGTAAACAGTGCATGACGTATAATTCATATAACTACTAGGAAAGTTGAGATTACTTTTACTAGACATTATATTATCTGTGCTAGACGGTACGTTTATTGCAAAACACAATAAAATAGTTTTATCAGCATTCAGCATACAAAATCGGCTCTATGATAAAGAGAGCTTTGGCCGAAAGCGACTTGTCAGCTGAGATCCAATTCACTAATAAAATTCAAAGTCAAATTCTATTGAATACTAATTTTTAGACCTTTTTTGTGATTTCAATGAACGTAGGTATCAAAAGCCTTACCATATTATCTATCAATTCCAACAGATTTCCTCAATTCGTATGTTTAATTTATAGCTTTTATCGCCTACTTCCGAAATAGCCTTCTCAGTAAACATTCAGTAGCATCACAGTTAATCGATTATAAACACCATAATATAATAAAAATGTAACAGCCATCTCCAAAAAATTAGAATAAATTATTCAAGAATTCGTAGTCCCAAATCAGGTGAGTGACCTCCACACTGGGTGAAGGTCAAACGTATAACGGTGTGTGACGTCATAGTATACCGTTTGCGTAGAGCCTGTTCTCTGTTTTTGTGGGAATATGGGTCAAAACTCAAACGTAACCGGATGTGATGCTCTGATCTGAAGATGTATAGTAAGATTTAAAACCAGAATACCTATGTTACAGGTTGGAATTCTTGGAAGAAAAGCATTGTTTGCTATTTTATAGGTTCTATAAGAGCTGATAATATACCATTTCTAGGTCCTAGTGCATTTGAAAGATAAGACTTTTCTTTTAGCATCTCACATCTTACTAGACTGCTAGAGAAAGAGAAGAAGCTGTGAAATTGGCACCTTTTTGATACTTTTGAAGTTAAATTAAGTTTCATAACATTATTTAATATCACATAATATTTACTTACCTAATTGATTCAGGAGATAACTAGCATTATGTTTATGCATTCAAACGCAAAACAAAATCGAGATTTGCATTCGGATAGGTAAAACTTATCTATAACTAATCTGATAGGTATTTGTTATCAAAGCGCTACTGCCTTCAAAGTTCAAGCAACTATGTATAGAACTCAGAACTACCTAGTTAATATCAAGACAACTCATTTGACATGTTAATGTTCCTCACGCGTAGGGTTCTCAGCTATATATCTGTGGCTATACCTACCGTTAGCGTATTATATTGCACGCCTCATAACTTAGCGCAAAACATCTGATTTTTCAAACTTAAAATGTCTTTATGTATCATACATTGCACTTGTAAGATAATACATACACACACATATTAAGAAAAAACACTATTTTTAACGTTCATGATATTTTTGATGTCATTTTTGTTATTTAAACTAGTTAAAAAACAGTTTAAAAAAGTTCTGTCTTGGACGTCCGTGTGTCTGTATGTGCGGATCCTTTTTCTTGTTAACACGATAGCGACCGAAATACTTTACTTATCGAGTCTTTTTTTTTCTCTTGCGCTTGAGTATGCTCAGGAATAGAACCCTTTCATTTTTCAGGGTCTGATTCGATGTGGTTTAATTGTTATTAAATAAACAAAAATAATAATTAATAAATATTTATTAAAAAAAACTTATGAGGCGTGCACTTTTGGATTTTCCAAATTATTTTATTTTATGGTTTACGAAAAACCTTGTTTACCATCAAAATGTCTAACACCAAGCACATGCTGAAAGTAGGTAGGCAGCAAGGGCGGATCCAGCCTTAGTGCCAGGGGGGGGTCACATACACGTGGGCAATTTTCAAAAGCTATATTTTGGTAATTTAATTGATACGTAGATTTAAAAATAAATAAATAAATAAAAAAAATTGGTCAAGTGCGAGTCGGATTCGCGAACCAAGAGTTCCGTACAAACATTTTTATATATTATGTTTTAATATTAAATTTATGCTTTTTGCAATTTTTCCTTTATCTGTGCTTTAAGATAATAAGACGTAAGTTTCTATTAAATAAAGATTAAATATCAAGATTCTGTGTTCACGGGAAGTACCCTGTAGGTTTTTATTCCTGGCAACACTTGCGAATGTTGATAAGCATGAAATGTATGTTTTAGCAATTTTTCCTCCATCTGTGCTGACACAAGTAGCACAATACCTATAGATTTTGATTCCCTTGCGATAATGTCGAAATTTGCGATAATTTACAGCATAAACGGCTGTATCTTTTGATTACGTTGGCTTATAAGTTTTCACAGCTTTAAGGAACCGTAGATTTGAGTATTCGGTATGAATTTCAGATTGATACCTCCACGCGTTCCTGAGAAAAAGGGTCTTGACAGGCAGACAAACTTGAAAAATATATATTTTTTGCAATTATTCCTGTATCTGTACTATAAGATGTTGCTTTGTACCGAATTTCAAGATTCTGAGTTTACGGAAAGTACCCTGTAGGTTTTGAGTTTTGATTCCCTTGCGAATGTCGAAATTTGCGAATTTTTTCGGCATTTACGGCTGTATCTTCTGATTCGTTGACATAGAAGTTTGATTTAATTATAGCGTAAAGGTATTATAGACTTGAGTTTTTGGTATGAATATATGTATACATGTCAGTTAATGCAGCGTTCATGAGTAACAGGGTTGTACCTAAGTTAAAAAATTTTAAAAATATTTTTTTATATTATAATCTAAGGAAAAATTCATGCTTTTCGCAATTAGTAAACAAAGTCGTTGTCTCTGTGCCTATGTCCCTATGTATGATTAAATCTTTAATACTACGCAACGAATTTCGATGCAGTTTTTTTTAAAGATAGAGTGACTCAAGGGGAATAGTATATAATTTATAAGGTTTTAGATAAAGCGGGCGAAGCCGCGGGTGGTAAGCTAGTCTGCGTTATAAGACGTTTGATTGAACTAAATTTCATGACTCTGTGTACTCGGGAACTACCCTGTAGGTTTTGATTTCTTAGGGCGTGTCGAATTTTGCGAAAAATTTCAGCATTTACAGCTGCAACTTTTGATTGCGTTGGCTAAAACGTTTGAATTTTTCACAGCATCAAGGGACCGTAGACCGTAGGATTTCGACATTAGCAAGGGAATCAATACCTGCAGGGAGCACCCTGTCCCGTAAACACAGTCTTGAAATTGAGTAAAAAGTATCGTGTTATAGCACAGATGTAGTAATAACTGCGAAAACCCTAATTATTTAATTAAATGCAATAAAAATATATTTTTTAAATCATTTTAAACTAACAATCCCTTTACTCATGAACGTCTACATGTATTTAATTGATATTCACATCAGAATTCAGGTCTATAATAACTTAAATCTGTTATTTAATTCAAATTCTATGTCAACGCAATCTGAAGAAAAAGCAATTAGAGCTGCATATTCTGTAATTCGCAACTATACTTGCAAGGGAATCAAATTCTTTAAACAAAATTGTAAGACTCAACATAATGAAAAAATATGTTTGCTCGGAGTCCTCGGTGCGCGAGCGCATTTGGCCGATTTTTTGTTGTAATTTGACTGTATTTTCTATTGTTCATTAAAAAAAAAAATTGCTATTTTATGTCTTATCCACGAACTGGGATATTTCGATATTTGAGGTTTTGTGTGAAAAGTGTAACAGCAAAAGTTGTAGAAAAAAAATTAAATTACATACAACTTTACCATTACACTTTATTCCGCAGTTATAGATTTTTTCAAAAATCGAAAAACTTGTTTTTTGTCCTTAAATTACGACCAGAGGTCGACCCTAATAAACTATTTCTATAATTTTTGTTATATTCTCTTCCGTTTAACCGTTTATAATTGATTGCATTGTTCTATATTACTTTTATGTCTCAAAATTCAATAAAAACATCATGTTGAACAGCATTAATTTGTTAATTTAAAAAAGTTAATATTAAATTAGTGGTCCACTTAGGTCGTGGACCTAGCCCAGGGGGGGGTCATGACCCCGTGACCCCCCCTGGATCCGCGCTTGGTAGGCAGAGAAAGTAACAAAAGTTGGGAACATCCTTAAAAGTTAAAATCGTTTAACTTATACCTCATTTAGGTAAAATTAAAAATGATACATAAAAATAGGCCAAAAACTTTTAAGTAGGCTCAGAGGCAGGGGCGTAGCTACTGCCGTATCTGCCGTATCAATTATACGGGGCCCCCGCGCCAAGGGGGCCCCCAACGTGCGCTTTTGTGAGAAATCTTTACCCTTCCTAAGGGCCCCCAAACAAATTTTTATACGGGGCCCCGCCAAGGCACGCTACGATTCTGCTCAGAGGCTTATTCAGGAAATGCTTAGGTAATCCGGCCGAAAAACAAAAATAAACCATACACTTTTCTTTTCCTTTACTTAAGTATTACATATTTGCCGATATTCAATTTATGTATTTTGATGATGATAACCCTGCTCACATGGTTACACCTCGCTGGGTCACGCGTCACGCACTAACGGGGCACTTTTACGTGACAGAATCTCCTGTAGATCGTAGATGACATGATAGCGATATAGTTCTCTGTGCTAATTCACTGCCACTGCTATATTTATATTTGTCTAATATATGGAACAGAATTTATGAATGTCTTCAGATAAACGTTTAAATTCTAAAGTTTCGCTTCTTAGTGGGAGGGCTATTTATTTGTTAATTTTTACTTCAATTGTTAACGGATTTGTTTTATTTAATAACCAATCTTTATAACACATATTGATAATAACAGACGTAGGTTCAGATAAAATATGTAATACACTGTATGTAATAACTAAAGTATAGTAACATAGCTACGTAAATATAGAGCAAAAATCTGGTAAGCTTGGTAAACAGCTTATGTTTCACAAACTGAAAATAATTATATTGTTACGTAGAAGTGTACTTAATGATAACCACACATTAAGTGATACTTAACAATAAGAGTACTTACATATATTTGTGTTTTGGTGAAGATAATGACTTGTCTAAAATTTGCAAGTATTTCCAAACAATAGCTTTATATAACTTATCTCGTAGTTTTAGGTTGTCGAAATTATAACTACTAGTAGAGTATTGTTTTCTGTAATAATTCTTTGACTATTTCTTTCTGACTTTTGTTCTGTGTTATTTGACTTTTTGTTTGTACAAACAAAATGAGATAATGTACAGTCTGGTAGAGCTTGTCGTCCCTAGCGACCCTTTGAAGATATTATGCGTGGGTAACTGTTTGTAGAAATATTCTCAAAGAGGTATATTATGTAGACTGTAGAGCATTGTCCATTCCACTATCGACCTACATAATTAGCATAGTTTAAATAACAAACGTAGTTTTTCGCACGGCTTAATTTGTCCAAAAACAAATATTTTAGCCGTGAAAGCCAATCTATAAGGTCTAACAGAGTCGAGCACAAAAAAAAAACTACTTCCTAATTTGGACAAAAACTCCCACGACTGACCGACATTCTTCCCAAATTGTTTGGGAAAGTGAAATGAGGTTGAGAACACGCAACAATTCTGTTATTGTTTTGAATTGGGTTTAGATTTTGATTGCAAGCATTTAAAGTTCATGAATTGGGTTAAAGTACCGAATACCAAGTAAGAATCGGGTAAAAGTAACAAATGAAACAAGTGAAGGTTGGAAGTTTACTTGAAAATAAGTAATGTGAGTCTGTTAGCATAGGACGATTGTGAAGTAGCCTTAGCCTTCAGGTCATGTTTTTTGGTCCATGCTTCAGGTACATGTCAGTATTCTCAATTCTGTAACAAATACAGTCCAGAAATAATACCTACGTAAAATTCATTGTAGCAACTTTCCCAGTAAATTTTTGTATTGTTGAAAAAAAAGCTTGGAACGTCTAAAAATCTATTATTTCATTTGAACCAATTTCTAGATAAAATTCTTAATAATTTGGCGAATTAAAATAGCGGTATTGTGTATGTAATGACTGTAATGATGGCAAATAGCTGGATGGGTACGATGATGCTATAATTCAGCAATTCTTTTGATGGAACTCCCAATGAATGGCATACATTTCACTTTTATCGACTCACAATACTATTGATAGGTACTACCTACTTTACGTTGGAAATCTGTTTCTACTGTAGTTATGTTTGAATTGTTTTATCTAAATAGTCTACATACCTATGTATTTCTATGCACCTATTCAAAGTATAACAAAACTCCTTCAAAGCGGCTAGAGCATTCTTTTATTTTTTTTGGTAGGTAGTAACTAATTACATTAATAAATATTAAAAACATAAACTATGTATTTTACGTTTTTATACCGATCAGCTCAGTGATATGTTAAAACTACGTTCGTCGCGTCGAATGCTATTATTTATACATCTATTATAATACCACTGCGCCTATTATTATACCAGTTACCAATCTAACTAATAAATGGCAAGTAATGTTTTAAAACAAAGCATCTAATTGCATTAGAAGTGTAGTGATGCGTATGGCATGGCACCTGTATCATTGATACGGAATGCAGGTCAGCATAACGGCTAACCGTAACCATTGGATAGACGAGTTAACCGTTTCTGTATTCGTTAAATGGTTAAGTATATTTGTAAACATCTCGGAATTTCACAATGTTTACTTTATGTAATAAACGATAAGGTTTAATAAGAAAAGTTCACTTACATCATTTGCCCAACTTTTTGTTATTTAATTTTTAAGTTAAACACAAACAACTTGCTAATACATAACTCATAAGGTACAAAAATTTTACCAAAAAATATGCGGGTAATTTACCTTATTTTGTTGTAACTAATATATTTTGTAACCTACCCGCGTACTTTTGGAAAAAATATACCCGATAACGTTGTTCATGAAGTAGATAAATTGAAGGTAGGTATCAAACTTTCGTGATGTCGCATTTATTTAACTAAATTTATTTTAGAAATACTTTAGAAACGCTAAAAATTAAAATATAACATAGGTCCCAATTTCATTTCATATAATAAGAATAGGATTATACGAAAGACAGTTTGTAGTAGCTATACACGTTTAATCAGCAGTTATTTTCAATCATCAGATATTAACCCATTGACCACCGAGCGGCCCGATCGGGCCGAGACACAATAGATTTTCTATTGTGTCTGTGATCCGAGGACTGACGGATATATCTTTTTCGATATTTCGATATTTATGTACGTATGTTTATTATAATATCTATTTCAGACGCTATCCGCGGTGCTGTGCGCGAGTGAACCCACGACAGAACCTAAAGCATTACCTACAGATACACAAGCAGACCCGGAGGAGCCTCCTGAAGGATACTATGCGTTTGTCGAATCACCTAACGCTACTCCACCAAGGTAATTTTCATTGAAGTGATTAATATTATATTATTCTTAAAAAGTGATGATATTTTATACTACTTTTAATATAACCTTAAACTTAGATCTGGATAAATACGCTGAGGAATGAGGTCTTTTAAGTTGATGCTTCATGAAAATGAAATACAAATCCTGTTAAAAGTTATACATCTTGAAGTTTTACATGGGTCCTAGAGGAAAAGTACTTGAAATAGTGGAGACTGGAGATAGCAACTTTTACTGAAAGAAAACATTCCTTTATTTTTAAAAGTAATAGAACTGCATTAAAAATTTTAGAAAATTCACCTATCAACTCCATGAACTCCATTTTTTCAATTACTTCTACTCCAGAGCCTAAATTTCCACTCTGTATATTAGATAGGTACTTATAATACAAGACAATAGCAGAAGCCAATATCTCTAGTTTTTAGACGACATTATCTAATTCAATCGAGGATTCACATAGCGTAATGCGGAAGGAAAATTGTTGCCGTAAAGAAGATTTCCCTGAGGTTATGATAGGTTAGGTACATATACATTATACAATATCTACTATAGCTTGAATAGAACAAAAATGTGTCTATTTATAACACGCTTCTATTAGCTTTACCTGTATTTTTATATGTTTGTATGTAACCGACTCATTTTGACTCGATTTCGAACCACTTTCGGACAGATTTAATTCAAACTGTGTACACGTCTTCGGTCTTATTATCATGAAAAATCAAGCGTTAGAAGAGGGAAAAAGCTTTAACGCATGTTTCATTGTATTTAGCTAATGTGCATGTATTTATTGGTGTCAGACAAACAGACAGAGAAAGCAACCCGGCGCCGGCCGCTTTACGGCCTCATATAACATTAATTATTTGGTTTATGCCGCGATTAACCGAGATAACAAGTTCACTCCAATTTTACTGCCTAGCATTAAATTCTTTCGCTTCTGGTCACTAAATATTTGTACATGGATTATCACTCTCACTTTGTAATACAGATTTAGGAAGATATACTTAAGTTGTGTTAACTTTAAAAGTAACAATTTTTTTTTTAATTTAAAGCGTTTATTGTCAATAAAACATGTTTGCAAATTTGATATTTTGGTTTTTTATGGAATTCAAATGATTTATAAAGGGTATCATTTAAGCTATCACCAATTTAATTAGTTTTGTGTTTCTTAAATAATAGGGTTTGTCCTCAAAATAGTAGATCTGTCACCAAAATGTAGTCACCAAACAATGCAAAATCAGTTCCACAATAAATCACCTAAAAGCCTGAGATATAAGGTCTAGTACCAAATAAATGTTTTTGTATGTATTATAATAGGTGTGTCCTAATAAGTATTTAAGCAAACTAATTTAAAGAGATCACCAATAAATCATATTATGTTACTAGAAAATTGCATTAAGTTCAAATAAAAAATTAGGGTTGTCATCATCGTTTCAACCAAAAGATTCTGCTACTTAACTAGAGACTCCCAAGGTTCTAAATTTCCACTGGTAGTATAAATTATATTTAAATAAAATTTTTAGCAGAGTAGTAAATAAAACAATTAAAGTCAAAATAATCAATATTTATTGTTTAAAATAATTACCACTGAACAATCAGCGCTGGTTTAAAATAGCTGGCTTATGGCTAGCAGAATAGTAGATAAAACACTTAATTAAAGTTAAAATAATCAATATTTATTCTTAAAAATGATAACCACTGAATAATCATTTGGTCATCATTGGTCAATTTTTAAAGCGCGCCAATTTGTCTCCGCCCCTTTGATCATTTTTTCATTAAAATTATAAATTGATGTATTAAATTGGTAACGAATACTATTAATTTAATATCTGAACGAAATAAAATGTTACTACTGTATTGGTGACAAAATATCAAATAAAAAGGAGTCGCAGTCAGGGATCGATAATAGATTTATTTGGTGACAGATCTACCATTCTGAGCACAGAGCTATTATTTAAGTAACAAAACTGTTATTATAAGAACGAAGTTTATATTCATGTAATGCAATATAATTTTATTGGTTATCGATCTCTTATTTTACACATATATTAACATTAATTTGATAATTCATACCTGGGAACAATTTTTGTTTATCTGAGAACGAAAATATTTCGTGGTGATAGATCTATTTATTAGGTGATACAACTTGATGACAAATATAAATTTTGGTGATAGAAAATATAGTTCCCATTTATAAATAGACGTCGCGTCGCCCCGGAATGGCAAAAAGACGCGGGTTCGAATCCCGCCTCGTGATCGATTTTTTTCTATTATTTAAAAATTTAAATGTTAGTTACAATATTTTAAAGCTCTTCTTATTTTTATATCTCTACTTCTGGTTACGACGTCTCGATCCATTTTCGTATAAGAGTTCATATTGTGGATGTCAATTATATCTTTATATATAAAAACCGGCTTCGCCCGTTGTACATATGAAAAATAGATGTTGGCCGATTCTCAGACTTACCCGATATGCACAGAAAATTTCATGAGAATCGGTCCACCCGTTTCGGAGGAGTATGCAGACTAACATTGTGACACGAGAATTTTATATATAAGATGAATCGCAAAATGTGTTGGTAAGCGCATAACTCGAGAACGGCTGAACCGATTTCGATAATTCTTTTTTTTTATATTCCTTGAAGTACGAGGATGGTTCTTATGTAGAGAAAACGTAAATATGTACCACGGGCGAAGCCGGGGCGGACCGCTAGTAGATTATATTTTCATAGACTACATAAAGAAAAAATACCCACTCAACTATTTCAAAATGTTCGTAGGTACCTTTTATTTGAATTCGTACGTTCGAATCATGCGTCACCATCGGTTTTTTTAAACATCTAACTACTTATACGCATTTTAATACTTAAAAAAATAACTATGAAAAAATTATAATCATTAATATTATTCCCCCAGAGTCCGTCCCCCACCGTACCGTCAGGTTGCAAGCGAGTGTGCCGAAGCTACGGAATCCCGCGCGCACGTGAGCGCCAACAACCTGTGCGGGGACCTCAACCGGGGACTCATACCACGGAACCCCATGGGACAGAACCCTAATGGGGAACCTTATCCTTTGTAAGTGTAATTAAAATGACAACATTTCAACCCACTTGTTTTTTTTATTTCATTCAAACATAGATCAGAAATAATATTATTTTTTTGCTTTTTGAAAATGTTGAGGCTTTCATTTATCTTTTTGAGTTTAAAAATCAGCGCAAATGATTCATACGGTAGACTACATTTACATAAATAATTATTATCAGAACTTATTGATAAATCAGGATGATTATTATTCTCAGTTTTTAGTACACTGACTTCTATACCTAACTGTTTTTATTCACCGACTAGATAGCTTTACATTCTTTTTAGGTTTCTCAACGTTTAAACCAAGCAGTGGGTTCGAGCCACAACGACTTTTGTTTGTCTCAGTTAAGACCATAGATTTTTATTAAAATCTATGGTCTTAACTGAGACAAACAAAGCTGTTCTAAATAGTTTATTATTTCAATTATGTAGAGGTCATACCATCACGTACGTCGTACAGTACAAAGTGACACCATTTTTACTTTGTACATGCTTGTATTTAAGTTATTCAAAACGCGTGAGAACATAAAATTACCGTAACGAAATACAGTTTTATCATCATTGATGTTTAGAATAAAAAAAGCATATAACATGATTAACCCTAAGAAGTTTAAAGTGAAGTTTAAACACAAGTTTACGTACTTGCAGAAATCATGCAATCTTTTATTCAAAAACTACGGGCGGATTTTGACAACACTTTTTTGTTTTATAACTAGTCCCAGGCATCATACAGACTATCATTGAATTTGAATTTAAATCTGCACGCGTCTCTTTGGAACAGAATCTTATAGAATTCAATTATTGAAATTGTTTCAATCCCCATAAATCGTTGCTTACAAATTCCATTCTATAGAGTAAAGACATTTCCCTAACTAAGTACTTACACAAATTCCGAACTGTTCACCCCATAGCGAACTAATCCGCAACCACACACTGCGCTACCTCTCCCGCACTCTGCCCGTGCTACGCGCGGACGACGCGCTGCCCCGCGTAGCGCACGTGCCGGCCGCTACGGACAGCGCTACGAGCGCTACGCCGGCCACTGCTACGTATGGCGCGCCGATGCCGCAGGCTGTGCCCGATATGCATCATAATAGGTAAGGATCATCATCATTATCATCAGCCTTTATACGTTCCCTGTTCCCACTGTTGGGAAACGGGCCTCCTATGAGGGTACAGGCCATAATCCACCACGTTGGCCAAGGTAAGGATGGCCATATAAAATTATTATACTGAAAAGTAATGATTTAAAACAGTACCTATTATCTAGTCTATATAATTGATAATAGTTTATATTACTGTATATTTTATCGTTAATACTTTTTGATTAGACGAAAAAGATTAGGCTAAAAATATAATGATTCTGGTTTTGACTTTTTTTTGGTATTTTTTGTTCAGTTTTTACAATTATTTATAAAAACTATCCACAGACAAGTATATTTTGTCGTAATGTGTGTGACTTTTAATATAAATAGGTTAGAAGAGCGCGGCAAGCGCGCCGCGAGCGAACCGGACGCGAGCGAAGCGAAGCGAGCCGTGCCCAGAGAGAGCAGGAAGTTCTGCGATGGAGGCGGAGTGTGAGTATATAGTATATACTTTAGAAATTTATTTATACAGAAGTATTTAATATATTATAAATACTTAATATACCGATAAATAATTAAGATTAAATTTATGGTATTTATTTTAATTTTGGCTATAACAGAAAATTTACAATAAATATCATATCAGATAGGAAATCATTTTAAAAACGTTTATTATATTTATTTACGTTTGATAGGTGAATTTTCGATTCATGAAAATCGACTTTCAGAAAAAATAAAAATAACATTAAATAGTAAAACATATATTCTTAAATATATATATAAATAACAATACAATTTATCCGAGTAACTCAGTGGCGCCGAGCTCCTTTAGATCCGAGACCACAACCTCGAGCGCGTCCGGTCTGGTCGCGTCCAGTAACTTTACTCGCCCATCTTTCTCAATCTATAAAAAAATAAAAAAAAAACAAAATAAAAATCCTACTATTGTATAATTTTGAACAAAAAGCTGAAAAAATATTCTGACAGATGGAGTAAATGTAAAAATTTGTTCCGATTTTGTAGGTCTTAACTCTTGATACAAAATAAAAGATAATAAGTTTATCAATATGGCAGTGTCGTGTGTCTTGACGCACGTTACATAGTATCAGTATCGTAGAGTCAGCTATTGTCGTGTCACGCAATATCAGTGTCACTGTCACCTCGTGTTAGTGTCACGTTTTTATGTATTTATTTATTAAGCTATTGCATAGCTTCTATCGCGGGCCTTGAGCGCGGGGACCGAATCTAGAAATTCCGTAACGAAAAACCTCACGCTCCACATTCCGACGGGCGCGGAGGTTGAAGGCATAGCATGCAATAGCTTTACCGCGGCAGTCCCCAAGTGCCACACGTCTTTTTATTTAGTAAATACGATGTGATGATGTGATTCATCACCACACATCACCATCACCACACATCACCATCACCACACATCACCGCATCCCACACCTGTGCCCGGTAGCGCAGGTGCTCGGGCCACACGCACGTGTCGAAGTAGCCCGGCACGTCGGGCGGCTCGTACAGTCTGTGCACGCGCCGTGCGAAACATTCGCCGTACTCTAATATGAAGTAGTACCTGAAATGTATAAATAATTCACATTCATATTATTATTTAAAAAAAGGCAACTATTAAGTTTCTTGTCGGTTTTTTTCGTAGAAACTAACTTTCCGAATCGATGGCAAATGGTAAATCTATGTTATGACGTTTCAAAAGTGGTTATAGAAGTCGAATTGAAAATAAATGTTTAAGTTTGAATTTGGATTGAATATAATAGTAGTTTAAGGCAAAATTCGTGTTTTATGACGATGTGAAAGTGTGTCAAATCTACATGATTTTTATTAGGCTAAATTGGGCTTTGAGTTTTAAAATAATATTTGATTAAATTCAAATAAAACAACAAGTAAAAAAATTAATTAATAAAAACTCACCTTAAATTACACAATTCCATAATAGGTTTATAGTTCAACACCGTAAATCCCTCCACAACTAAGAAATTTTTTCCTTGCACTTGTAACTTGCCGCGATCTGCCTCAAGGCTACACGCTTGTGCCTTCACTTCTCCGTTCATTGTTTTAACAATATCCTCATACATTTGCCCCATATCTAATGAAGACAATATATCGTAGTTGTTGTGATCCAAATTATCGCATTTCACATGCTTTGGACTATCGTCCGGATAAAAATAATGGTCTTGATTAAAAGTGTACACTGGTACTAATTTATCGTGTAATTTATTCGCTAATGTCGTCTTTCCACCGCACGTCACACCAGATATGCCGATTACAATCCAGTCTTTTGACATTTTTCTTTTAGATTCCTCTGCAATCTTATTTGAAACTAAATTTTTAGATTTTGATGTCTTAGATTCGTGATTGAGCTTAGATTCTTCTTGTATACCAAGTTTTTTATTCTGGAATTTTGATTCGAGCACAAATTGATGATTTTCTTGGTTATATTTCCTTATAAATAGGGGTACAAGTGGTATAGAGTGAAGGACATGAGCCCTCCGATAAAGAACAGGCCCCAAACTGCGCAAAATAGTAACGCCCACTGTGGATTCGTTATATATTTGTAGATTGTTAGTTCTGAAACAAAAAACAAATAAAGTTAATAGTATGAATGCAAGTTGTAAGTACTGCATGATTTAGCAAATGCTTCGATAGATGATTGTTAATACAGTATAAGCTTTTAAAAATTGAAGACGTTTTAACGGATTTTAAACACATTTATTCGATTATATTAGATAAGGTTGAATAAATCGCGTTTAAAGTATATCTTTACTTAAAAAAAAAAAACATTCCAAGTCAATGAAAAAAACAAATATAACAATAAAAGCAGTAACACTCACCGTCGTCAATAAAAGGGTAGGAGTTGACCCAAAACACAAATACAGCAAAGACAGTGAAAGTCAGAACCAAACCCACTTTCCCCAACAGAGCATCTGGCAAGTCCATAAATGCATAGTTTGTCCTTTTGTTATATAAAAATATAACAACTACTGTTAATTTCTTATATCAACAGTACTAATATTCTTGAAATTATGATTTTTCTTTATCGTTCTGATATATTAGCTATATTATACACTTATTTATTCCCAAGTAATTATAATTAGATCTAAACTGCATTAACATTAACTACAGAAGTAGGTTTTCTCAAACTTTTTGAAGCTCTCTTCTGGGAATAAAATAGATTTTTCTTCCTCCACTTTCTTTTCAATTTTCTCTAACAACGGTTTTCCTTTTACAGCTCTTTCAATAATCTGTAATAATATTGTAAATTAACTATTATTAAAATTCTGCAACATCAAGCGATAGCCTAAGTTATATAAGTTGAATTTGCTTAAGCTGGGGTGCAAGTTATAGTTTTTTTTGTATAATCATTCAATATTTGATTTAATTGTTTGATATTTAGTTTACTTTAGAAATATGGTATTTTGCATTATTGTTAGGATCAAATGACTTGTTATATTCAATTTTCAAATAACACCACCATCAAAAAAGGTATATAACAAGTCATTTGTTAGGTTCAAATGACCTTTTTGATGGTGCGTATACAGGAACCACATATTTATATTTGTATTACGTAAATTCCAAATTACGTAATTGGAGAAGCATAAGTTGGTATTACTGTACTAAGTTCTTTTCAACATAAACTTGACTTATTATTTAATTAAATAATACTTTAAATGATTAAATGCAAAACAATATTGTAACTCACTTTATCAGCTATTTCTGTATTGGCCACAGGAGCGGAAAGAGCTAACAGCTTCTTTATATTACTGTCCACTATTTCTTCTTGTGATTTCTTTTCTTTAGTTTTTTTGTTCTTGTTTTTATTGTTATATGGATGGACTTTACCTGAAAACATGGTATAAACATGGAAACATAAAAATTCTCATATATTGCATTATGATGGAATAATTTGGCGATACACTTGATTAAATAGGTTAGATTACTTTTTGACTGTGTACATGTTAAAGTTTAACAAGTTAGTACTTTAATACACCAACAGTTCAAACTTTGTATCTACCCATGCAAATTATATTTCTTTTACTTCTGTATGAACTGAAAACTGATAACTTAACATACTAAAACACAGAAATTTATCTAGATTGTATGAGGAAAACTAAATTATCAATAAATAAACATTGCTGCAGAAATGACGATACATAAGAGAACATATAATCCTTAATTATGTAACTTACCAACCAGTTCAAATAGCATGCATGAGCACACAATAGAAATGAATTTCAATGACTTTACAATCACTTATCATGTTGTAAATTGGCAATACGATAGCGGTCATAAACTGCGGGCGCAATTGAATACCGTAAGTATAATCGTAAAATGACGTAACTAGTGTGATCTAGGGTGACGTACCTTGACCTGGGTTCGAGCGCTTCCGCGATCGTTTGTTTTTATTCTTTTCGTTCTCTGTAACCAAATAACCAAAACATGAATTACTGTAAAATGACGTATAGAAAAACAAAGACACATGGAAATCGCAGTTACCTTCTGGATCAACAAATGCCAACGCTTCTCTAACTAATACTGAGGACATTTTCATCAAACAAACTAAAAAAGAACATTTACAATAATTTTTCAACACTCATAACCTATAAAACACGGCAACGAATTGAAATGACAAATGTCAAACTTTAAAAAAATAACATTGAGTTTTGACATACGTGTGACGTCCGTGTTGCGTTCCGTTTCACTGGGTAAAAGCTATTTAGTGTTTCGTTATACTCGTTTGATTCTTAATTTAGTTGCAGTAGAATGTAGAAATTAAACACTTAAAACATTCGTAAATTAAATATTATGTATAATGTATATTCCAGTTGTTGCATGAAATAGCATCGTTTAAAATATAATAATATTTCAAACCTTCTTTCTAATCTTCTTGTAACGCATCTACAATCTGTTTAATTATTATTTTTATGTTTAGCGTTTTTACTGTACCTTTTTTACTGTCTTCTTAAAGAAAATACCATTCTTTCAGTTTCTGCATGTTATACCGCGCAATAAACGGAGACAGTGCTGGACCCGAACGGCGGGAGGACCCTGGAGTCATTCCTCACACACCGCATGGACCAGGACCACACAGATATGAGGTAATTATTAATATTATATTTTGTAATGTATTTTTAATTAAGTATCGTCTATACGCGATTGATGCTATACCCAGCAGGTGTACATAAGTACATAACTCAGGCCCCGGAATCACAGACACAATAGAAAATCTATTGTGTCGTGGACTGATCGGGCCGTTCGGGGCTCAATGGGTTAGTTATTATGATTTTTTTGAAGTGAAACTTCTTTATCGGGGTTGGACAAAAATTTAGTGTAACATTTTTGCGTTACGCCGTACGCGTGACATTTTTGCGTTTCGCCATACTCGTGACATTTTTAAGGTCATAAAGAAGTTTCACTTCTTACGTGTGTACTCTAGTACATGCATACATTTTTTTATTCTATCTTTTCATTTCATTTAAATTATAGTGAGATTTAAAATATTGATATTTTTTACAGCTTGCTCTGTTTTAATTTTATCTTATCATCCATCTTCTTAATTTTCTGTACTGGTAATACGTGGGCCCAATCATCTGGTCCTTCGAGCTGGAAAAAAATATAAATGACAAAACTTTTCTGATTGTACATGTATAGTACGACTTTATCCTAGTTACACATTTTTTTTAATTGTGCTATTAATTCATCTGTTTCTTTAGAGCTTTCAATATTTCGTGTCTTTTGTGTTTTATCAATATTTATTTGTATCAAAATGTATTCCGCTTTCTTTTGCACTGTTCTTTATTCGTGTATTTGTCTCTTTCCTTTGCACTACATTTTACTCGCAATTGACCCCAGGGCCCCCCCACCCCTTGCCCCGCGCGGGTGGAGTACGCAACCCCTGTGTTCGCGCGCAACTACCAGGGCGTGTGGCGATACGTCGTGCAGATCCCGTACGAGGGGTACTTCACACAGACTGTGGAAGTTACACGGTATGTATAGGGGAGTTTAGCGCCATGTTGTGACGTCATAGCTGTCAATTCAAAACAATTAATATGTACGACTAGCCGCGCTTCGTGGTTTCATCCGCGTGGCTTCGCTCCTGTTGGTCTTAGCGTAATGATATGTATTATGTAACCTATAGCCTTCCTCGATAAATTGGCTATCAAAAACCGAAAGAATTTTTCAAATCGGACCTGTAGTTCCTGAGATTAGCGCGTTCAAACAAATGAGTATAGATTTATAAGTATTATAAGTATAGATTTAATGTCAGATTTGATTTAAGAATAAGTGTCTTTCTTTTGATTATAGTTCTTTGTCATTTTTTTTATTTTTTTTAAGCGAAACTTCTGCACGTTGAGTGTAAAACTCATGAAGTAAGGCTTAAAGGCTAAAATTTAGGAATCATTGAATCTTGCTCAAGAAGTTTCACTTCTGACACGTGTGCACACACACGTCCTTTTTTATGAGACACTTTTCTTATTTTGCTTATTTATATTAATTATTATTTTCCCATATTGTTTTTGCACTAATAACGGAATATGTACACTGTACAGTTGCATGCAGTCCCGCTGCCACTACCTGGAGGGCGGGTGCCTGAGCTCCCCGCGCTGGGTGTCGCTGCTCGTCGCCGAGCTGCACTACCCGCCCGACGCAGGCGTGAGTACACACCGTACATGCCGTACATGTCATACATACCGTACATGTCGTACATGCCGTACATGCCGTACATACCGTACATGCAGTACACGCCGAACATGCCGTACACGCCGTACATGTAGTACATGCCGTACATGTCGTACATGCCGTACATGTCATACATGCCGTACATGTCGTACATGCCGCACATGCCGTACATGTCGTACATACCATACATACCGTACATGCCGTACATGTCGTACATACCGTACACGCCGTACATGTCGTACATACCGTACATGCCGTACACAGACACTAACAGTATATACATATAGTTACAGTGTATGCAACATTAGGGTGCTTTTCCACCAATAATATTGATGTGTTTGTATAGACTATAGACCAATCATATCGCTTCATTTAGTTGGAAGCGTTCAGCGTTAGAAGCGATATTATTGGTTATTTATAAGTACATTCCCCGTGCGACAGTTCACAGTTAACAAATTACACGGCAGCCGCAATGTTCCACCAGAGTTGAATTACATTGCTGCACGAGCCAATATTTATTTATTTAATTACTAGCGGTCCGCCCCGGCTTCGCCCGTGGTACATATTTACGTTTTCTCTACATAAAAACCATCCTCGTACTTCAAGGAATATAATAAAAAAAGAATTATCGAAATCGGTTCAGCCGTTCTCGAGTTATGCGCTTACCGACACATTTTGCGATTCATTTTTATATATAAGACTAGCGGTCCGCCCCGGCTTCGCCCGTGGTACGTATTTACGTTTTCTCTACATAAAAACCATCCTCGTACTTCAAGGAATATAATAAAAAAAGAATTATCGAAATCGGTTCAGCCGTTCTCGAGTTATGCGCTTACCAACACATTTTGCGATTCATTTTTATATACAGGGTGTCCCAAAAAGTAGTGATGAACGGAAGCTGGGAGGTAGAGGACCTAGAGGGCTATCCGAATCACCCCCATGTATGTTATGCGATTTTTCGTATTTTCGGAGTTATGACTCTTTTTTCAATTTTTCACCTATCGCCGAGTACGACGATATTTTCACTCATGGTGACATCAATTATTGCGGAAGATGCTTGATTTTTTTTGTGTGCTACGCTGAAAGATAGGCCAATTCAGTATGGTAATATTTACTATCGTTAGATCTTTGAATGGAATAAAAAAAAGGATGAAATGCCAAGAAAGGTAAAATTTCCCGGTATGTTCACCACTTCAAGGGCCCGTAAAAAAATAAAATCACATAAAAAATGTTTTCCGTTTGGCTTTTAAAAACTTGCTCTATCTATCAGGTAGCTACCCTGAAAATTTCATTTTATTATTCAGAAGGCTTCAATCGAAAAATTGAAATCTAAATGTGGTAAGTGCAAAAATTTTATTAACATGATGATCATTAAAACCAATAAATAGGTGTTTAATTACCAGAATTTTTTAAAATGACCCCGCTGTTGCTCAGTGCAAGTGCGACATCACCGTAAAAAGTTGTCTTTTAAATGTCTGAATGCCCTTTTATCATTTTTAATGGTTTCTTCTGCTACTATGAATTTCCGGGTTATTTCGTCCAAATTGTAGCAGTCTCTCGTCTTTGTAGTATCCCCACGGAAAAAAATCAATATGGTTTATGTCCGGAGACCGTTCAGGCCAGGCTAAAGGGTAAAGATACCCTGAAAGATGGATTGGTCGTTGCAGCCTGCGCATGCGCCGGTGACGCTTGCCTTAAAACCTGGCCTCCACGGTCCCTCGACCTAAACCCAATTGATTTGTTTCAATGGGGATACTAAATAGACCTCGGCTACTTGAGAGAATGCCACAATTTGGACGAAATAGCCCGGAAATTCATAGTAGCAGAAGAAACCATTTAAAATTATAAAAGGGCATAAAGACATTTAATAGACAACTTTTTACGGTGATGTCGCACTTACATTGAGCAACAGCGGGGTTATTTTAAAAAAAAATCTGGTAACTAAACACCTATTTATTGGTTTTAATGATCATCATGTTAATAAAATTTTTGCACTTACCACATTTAGATTTCAATTTTTCGATTGAAGCCTTCTGAATAATAAAATGAAATTTTCAGGGTAGCTACCTGATAGATAGAGCAAGTTTTTAAAAGCCAAACGGAAAACTTTTCTTATGTGATTTTATGTTTTTATGGACCCTTGAAGTTGTGAACATACTGGAAAATTTTATCTTTCTTGGCATTTAATTCTTTTTTTTATTCCATTCGAAGATCTAACGATAGTAAGTGTTACCATACTGAATTGGCCTATCTTTCAGCTTAGCACACAAAAAAAATCAAGCATCTAGCGCAATAGTTGACGTCACCATGTGTGAAAATATCATCGTACTCGGCGATAGGTGAAAAATTGAAAAAAGAGTCATAACTCCGAAACTACGAAAAATCGCATAACACACATGGGGGTGATTCGGATAGCCCTCTAGGTCCTCTACCTCCTGGGTTCAGTTCATCCATACTTCTTGGGACACCCTGTATATTTAATTATTTAATTATTATATGGAAATATAATATAATAATAATATGTAGAAATATAATTTCGTGGACCGCGGCTGTCGATCCAATTCGAACATCACAATACGATAACTCTTAGTTATTCTTTTTTATTCTATACTAGCGGCCCGCTCTGGCTTCGCACGGGTATAAAATAGATAGCCGGGCGGCCGGCCGGTACCGCCGCAAACGCTACGTCCCGCAATTTTTAAATCTGTAATATCTTCGAAAATAATCACTTAAATCATACGGTGTAAAGGGCCATATAGATCTATATTAAATGAACAATGTATTCAAGGTATTTAATTGGTTAAGGATTAATGCTGTGTTGGTTAAAATCGCTTCGAAAATTAGCCATTATTTGTCGTAAAAAGTAAATGACAAAAAAAAGTTATTGTGGGTTATCCATAATAGATAGACATATACCATCGCGGACTTTTCTGTAGACCTTTTCAATGTGTATAATACTTAGTACATTATTTTGATGAAACTCGTAGGGTTCAGCCTGCGTTTGCAATGTAAGCGGAAAAAATGTAATTTTTTACGACATCACATTAGAAACCTCAAAAATAACAGTACTTCTCCGATATTTAATGGATGTTATTATACATATAAACCTTCCTCTTGAATCACTCTATCTATTAAAAAAAACCGCATCAAAATCCGTTGCGAAGTTCAAAGATTTAAGCGTACAAAGGGACATAAGGACATAGGGACAGAGAAAGCGACTTTGTTTTATACTATGTAGTGATGACGTCAAAAGTTAGACCATTTTCCTTTTATGCAAACAAACTTAAAAAAATACTAAAAATGATAATATATCCACAGCAAGAACAGTACCAACAGTTCGCTCGTCAAACGGGTGAAGTGACGACTGAGAAGCCGCTGCACTGTGACGGACACGACGAGCTTGGTTGCTATCAGGTATGAACTTATGTACTACTTACTATAGCTTTTTCTATTAATTTACTATAACGTAAATACTCTAGTGTACATTATATTCGCAAAAAAAATTAAGATGATCTAGTATTTTTTATTCAAACTAATTGTCAATCGTTTTGCGTATTAATTTAATTTAAAAATAACTGAATCAAATTCAGATAAAGTTTCACTTCTTACGTGTGTTCTCTAGTACACGCATACATTTTTTTTTATTAGTACTTGGCAATGATTTAAAATAACGAATATCTATAAATACTTGCCTTTCCCTAATAAAATAAATAACTATATAATATAAACATGTTAAGGTCCGTCTGTACTACGACTGGTTCCTAGTCCCCGGCTCGTGCAAGTGTTGGCGCCCGGACTACTTCGCGCGGTATGTGCGCCGCAAGCATAATGAACTATAAATTCCTTTAAACCTTTCTTTTATATCATTTCTCCTGATTCCTATGTAACTGGCATTGACGTAAATAAACAAATAGATAAACATTAACACTCAAAAGTTGTCCGAAGTAAAACTCTGCCTATACACCTAAAAAGCAGAGTTTTCTAATCATGCAATGGACTTTGAACGTTAATACCGCGAAATAAGATGTAAATTTGAATTATTTTTTTTGTACAATTTTTGATGATTAACAAATGATTGTGAGTCTATTTGTTTATAGCACATGAATAATACCTGTTAATTATTTTGTTAGATGCAGTAATTATTAAATTATGTCAAAAACTGTTTACTATGCGATCCAACTAAAGAATAGGAACGACAAAATCTTTTTATGAGTCAATTACGTGACAAATTACTTTTGAAAAATATTATTTACTTCAATTTTACTTATTTTATCGCGCAGAATCCATCCTATTCTTTGTTGTATCGAATGATAAATAATATTTATTGGCGCAATGCTACTAAAAAAAAATAAAAAGTGACATTTCAATAATGTGTTGCTATTTGTGAAAATGTTGAATTACGTTCCGTTCGACGCAGGCAATCAGCTCTATTGCTCGCTGCCTTATAATAATCCAATTGTTGTTGCATGTTTAAATTTTTGAATTTGAATTAATATTATCGAATTGTTTTGTGTAATTAAAATTGAAACTTAAAAATTACGGTAAAAATGACCGAAATACGTAGGTGTTATTTTAAATCGCAATATTAATTCATGCTTGAAATAAGAATGTTTATTTACTTTAAATTATCAGACTGCTTTTTTTAGTAATTAAAGTAACACGCGCTCCAAAGAAAGCCTTTACTAAATAACAGCAAGAATATTTCATAAAAAACACTATGTATTAATGCTGTTATTAAAATTATGAAGCTTGTTACAGTAACTTTTAAATCGCACTATCAAAATGTATTAAATTATGTATACTTTATAAACCCACATAATAATATTATGTTAAATTTCAGACATTATTGTAAAATGTAGAAGTTAAATCAATTAAAAATTAATATATCGTTTGAATCAGGAATATTTTGTACATACAATAGGTAGGTACGTAAATATTGATGTAGTTCACTGTATTTTTATAATAATGGGTGCTAAATACATAAGCTAAGACTGTCTTAAATTATTTTTAATACGTATTTGTCGTATTGCACGCCTCATAAGCGAAGCGTTGAGGTGGGTACTACTGTCACTTCGCGCAAAACATCTGATTTTTCAAACTTAAAATGTCTTTATGTATCATACATTGCACTTGTAAGATAATACATACACACACATATTAAGAAAAAACACTATTTTTAACGTTCATGATATTTTTGATGTCATTTTTAGGGTTCCGTAGCCAAAATGGCAAAAACGGAACCCTTATAGTTTCGTCATGTCCGTCTGTCCGTCTGTCCGTCTGTCCGTCTGTCACAGCCGATTTACTCGGAAACTATAAGTACTACAGTGATGAAATTTGATGGGAATATGTGTTGTATGAACCGCTACAAAAATATGACACTAAATAGTAAAAAAAAGAATTGGGGGTGGGGCCCCCCATACATGTAACTGAGGGATGAAATTTTTTTTTTCGATGTACATACCCGTGTGGGGTATCAATGGAAAGGTCTTTTAAAATGATATAAAGTTTTCTAAAAAACATTTTTCTTAAAGTGAACGGTTTTTGAGATATCAGCTCTCAAAGTCGTAAAAAGTATGTCCCCCCCCCTCTATTTTTATAACTACGGGGTATAAAATTCTAAAAAAAATAGAGGTGATGCATGCTAATTAACTCTTTCAACGATTTTTGGTTTGATCAAAGTATCTCTTATAGTTTTTGAGATAGGTTGATTTAACTGTAATTTATTATATTTGCTGCTACGGAACCCTTTGTGCGCGAGCCCGACTCGCACTTGGCCGGTTTTTGTTATTTAAACTAGTTAAAAAACAGTTTAAAAAAGTTCTGTCTTGGACGTCCGTGTGTCTGTATGTGCGGATCCTTTTTCTTGTTAACACGATAGCGACCGAAATACTTTACTAATCGAGTCTTTTTTTTTCTCTTACGCTTGAGTATGCTCAGGAATAGAACCCTTTCATTTTTCAGGGTCTGATTCGATGTGGTTTAATTGTTATTCAATAAACAAAAAAAAACTCGGCTGTTTTTTTTTTTTTTTTTTGAAGTGAATTTTTATATTTTTATTGAAATTGATTCCAGAAGATTACTGGGAACTTTAAAAATTCATTTTGTTACTTTTATTAGTAGGTACGATCCTTATAAGTATTTTAGTGTATTCAACCAACTTAAAAAAGTGTGACTATTTTACAACAATTTGAATATGAATTGTATTATTGTATACAATATCGAAGCTTTTTAAGAAATGTATAAAATACTTTTTTAAGAATTATTATCATACATAATATTATGTTACCGGCAATATATTAAAACCGGCATTGTATGCAATTCTTAGTAAATGTATGTTATTCCGAGAAACAGTCGGAATGAAATAAATTAAATTCGTCACATTACCTACTTATATCTTTAAATCTGAACTTTTCCTAAGTAGCAAACACATTTGCAAATGTGGGTGGTTTTTGGGGTAGCTATTAACCAATATGAGGTCAAAACTAAAATCCAAGATGGCGCCGACGAAAATTTGAAATCTTTTCGTCATGGGTGTCATTTTCATGGTTTTTGGGGTAGCTATTAACGAATATGAGGTCAAAACTATAATCCAAGATGGCGCTGATGAAAATTTGACTTTTTTTCGTGATGGGTGTCATTTTCATGGTTTTTGGGGTAGCTATTAACGAATATGAGGTCAAAACTAAAATCCAAGATGGCGCCGACGAAAATTTTACACATTTTCGTCATGGGTGTCATTTTCATGGTTATTGGGGTAGCTATTAACCAATATGAGGTCAAAACTAAAATCCAAGATGGCGCCGACGAAAATTTTACATATTTTCGTCATGGGTGTCATTTTCATGGTTATTGGGGTATCTATTAACCAATATGAGGTCAAAACTAAAATTCAATATGGCGCCGACGAAAATTTTACATCTTTTTTCTCTTACGCTTGAGTATGCTCAGGAATAGAACCCTTTCATTTTTCAGGGTCTGATTCGATGTGGTTTAATTGTTATTAAATAAACAAAAATAATAATTAATAAATAATTATTAAAAAAAAATTATGAGGCGTGCACTTTTGGATTTTCCAAACTATTTTCTATTGTCGTATTGTCGTATATTGTCGTGTCGTTATTTTTAATTATTAATTTTATATAATTTAAATACTTTATCAAAAGCGTATTTTTATTCTAAGGTGCGTTTCCGATCTCTTTCTAGATACAGTAGTCGCCATTTTTTAAACTGGCAATACTTTGCGTGTCAAAGCTGAAATTTTGGCGCTTACTGTACTATCAAAACTTATGTCACAATTTAGGAAAAAGTTTTAATAATTAGTAAAAATATTTAGCTCAATGTGCATTTATTAATATAATAGTTCTATAATAAGTTTCTCGTATTACTGTTATACAATGACGTTTAATAAAGTGTTATAAGCAAATAATGTGTTTCATTTATTATCACTATCACTACATAGTATAAAAATAAAGAAGCGGTCTATACGAATATTAAAGCTGTTATGAACCTTTAGCCGAAAAGAGTTAGCAGCGTAACCGACTAAACGCATCCCGGCTATTAGCTGACTTCAAACGGAACGTGTTTTAACGCATAGGTATAATATGCCGCTTCTAACTCAGTTTATTTGTATTCTAAGTGTAAAACAAAGTCGCTTTCTCTGTCCTTCCTATAATATCCCTATGTATGTTTAAAATTAAATCTTTAAAAGTACCTACGCAACGGATTTTTTATAGACAGAGTAATTAAAGAGGAAGGTTTTAGTATGAATATCTACAATTTATAAGGTTTTTCACGGAGCGGACAAAACCGCGGGCAGAAAGCTAGTTATCTTACAAAATTGCATTACATCTTTTTGAAAATGGTAAGTTTATTATTAGGCAACTTTATAAGGTTAGTTACGTTTATGTAAGAGTAGGTAAGATAAAACAAACATATCAGCTAGTAAATAAATTAAAACAGACATAATATTTTGAAATAAATTTATTAGATTTATCTTTGGTTTTGGAGTATAAGATACACGATAAGTCTAGAAATGATTCTTAATCACAAATATGTATTTAATTCAAGATAACTTGACGACTTACCTAAGTCTTATACTTAGTTTATCAAGCTCAATAACTTACTCTAACTAAATAACTACGTGCATTTAAACGTAATTTTTTGAACCAGAAACAATTTTAAGGTTAATTCAGGTTAATTTGTCAGCGAGTTGTTATTAAGTATTACAAGTTTAGAAATGTTTATTTACATTGAAACAAAAAATTAAAATTAAATTAATCACTGCTCGCTGTTCTTTACACAAATATCTCCTTTCAACTTAAATACATAAACAATTTTCAATAAACTTAAGAATTTGTGCAATAATGTCTAGACTATATTAGACCTAGACCTATAGTTCTAAAAATTTCAAAAATGTATATCAAATACTGCGAGTATGGACATAGTAGAGAAATGAATATTATGTGTTAAAAAGTAGATAAAATAAAATAATTTAATTAAATAAAATATAAAGAAAACGTTGCTCAAGTGATAGTTTTACAGATTACTGCAGTATTACCACAGATTAATAATAATATACTAGGTATTACCAAATAAGGTTAAGTGAGATATAAATAATATTTTGAACGTATAATAAGCAATAACAGTATTCAAAAGTGCTTTTTATTAAAGTCTACTTTTATTCGTAGACTCAAAGACTTTGAATTACTCGAAACAATATTCACACTCGCTCGATTCGATTTCATTAATCGTATTAGCAAAAATACTACTTACATTAATTATTATTAACTGTATTGTAACCGCTCCAACCAATTATTTCATTATCACTCGATTATCACATTTTCGATACAATTCTTAGCGAATTTGAGATCCAAAGTAGACAGATAAAAGAATTTAATATGTATAGTGCATTGGGGGAATTTCGGATGAGGGGTAATTTCAGAAAATTGTGAATACCACTTTAGAGCATTGCTTTATCATATAAGTATTGTGAAGGAAGGGCATGAAGATAGATAGGTTTGATATTATTAGCATACATATTTGCTTAATCTATCGATAGTTACGTATAAATTTAACATATTATACGTATTTACCCTGTGGCCGGAATTACCCCAATGCACCTTATCTATTTTTCAAAAGACTTTGCTTACATTCAGTTAAATACAAAGAAAAACTTATATCGACTTTAATGGCTAAGAACTTTAATAATGGCAAAACTTTTTATTTTAAATGAATATCACGGCAGAATAGTCGAAATTATTTCAGTAGTTGTCCTGGTGGGTTTGATATTTTTCTTTACCGAACAGTCTAGAAACTTCAACTTCCATTCTAAGTACCGACGTATAGTTTGTATTCTGTTATCTACTTTTTGCTATATCAATCATTTTGATTCCGCTAGTTACTATCCCATAAATAATGTTTAATGTCGAGTCAGATATTCTGCTATTCCTCTTCTAGAAACTCATCGAAACGTGTGTCGATTAATTTCTCCTGTTGCCATTTCAGGGCTCTAGCCCTGTTTAGCAATGTTTTAACGCTGTCTACAGCGATAAAACATTGCTATGTCGATCTCTGTCACACCGTATGTAAATTCTGCATTTTTTACAATTGAATACCATCTGAGCGAAGATTTATAAATCAGTTCATTACAATATGATCCTGCATCTTAATGGTATACAAGAAATAAATTTAATTTTCATATCAATACACATCACAATTACTCGATCATAAATCAACACACCTCTGCTACATTAGAAGAGCCGGCCCTAATATTTTCAGAACAGCTACTCGTACTACCACCAGCTGCATTAGCTTCACTGCTTTCATGATCGATGCTTGAACTCGCCTGTCCAGTATCATTTAGAGTTTCATTTCTTGCACTTGTGTCATTTCTAGCACTGGCGTCATTTGTGGCACTTGCTTCATTTGTGGCACTTGCTTCATTTCCGACGCTTGTATCATTTGTAACGTTTGGATCGTTGCGTGTATTCGCGTCGCTCCTCGAAGTGCCGGCATCTAGATCTTGGAAAATGTTCTGTCGTTGGCTGTTGAAGAAATGTACAGCGGGGATGCCATCTTTTGGATTACTGAATTCGACGTAACATGCTGAGTATGGGGGCGGAGGCTCTTCGTATTTGTGTTTGTTGGCACTTGTAGAGCATTCTGAGTAAGGTGGCGGTAGATCGTTACTGTGCAGCTCTTGGCTCGATCCGCTGGACTCTGAGGGGATTGGCTCCTGCTCGTATGGCGGTAATTCCATGTCGACGAATGTTGAGCGATCTGTAATTTTGGTAATTTTATTCATTTAGTGTATTTTTTAAACAGATTCTATGCTATGAATTAATGAAAATTATAGACTTACGACTTGTAGCTAAGACATTCGGTGTTGGCCATTCTTCTGAACGACTTCTTCGCCCTGAAAAATAAAATAGTAAGCAATATAATAAAAATAACACATTGACAACAAGACTGAGCAAGAAAACAAAACAAAATTCAATTCGAAATAATTTTCTCTTCAATTGTTAAATAGCTACACAAATGGCAGCAGTACAAGAAAGAGACATTTTTCTAAATATATACGAAACATCTTAAAAAAATATCTACTAACAATAATTAATTTACCATTGATCAATCTTTACCGGCTTTAATACACATTTTTCTACATTTTTTATCCCGTGCGAAATTAAGACAAGTGGCTACTCCTAATGAATTACTACGCAATAGTTTTACAGCACATATGAAACAGTTTTTTTTTAATTAGTAATAGGGAAGCGGTTGACCACAATCTCGTCTGATGTTAAGCTGAGATGTGGTCTAAGATGGAACACGCTTCCCTAGAAGGTACCTGTTCACTCTACGCTTGAAGACCCCCATATTGTACTCGTCGGGGAAGATGAAACTCAGGGAGCTTGTTCATGAAGTTATAGCTAGTACGTACATCTAAGGTAGTTCTTAGTGAAGAACCGGTCGGTGGCCCTTACGAGGAAGAGCGCGGCGAGCAGCAGCAGCGCGCCGGCCGCCCAGCCGCGCGCCGCGCGCCACGCGCCCGCGCTCTCCGCCGCCGCCTGCGCGGGGGTCCTTGGCTGCAACCACATTTTATTGAGCTATTGCCACAGAATACATAATAGTAGCTAAACGCTACAGAACGGACACTCTCCGCCTCCCGCCAAAATTAAACACTTACCTCACCCCGCACGATCATGCTTTAAATGGTCCGCATTTTTCTACAAGGATGCTTGGATGATACGCAACGAAGATTGACAACATTAATCAAAGTAATTTTATTATTTTGGATTTGTGACTATCGTTTTTTGTAGAAAATAGATATTGTGCTGTTTACGGATGTATTTCATCAGAAAAACGCGAATTTTTTTTTACGCTAGTCACAAATGTGCCAACCATAAAGCGTTAACACACACATTTGCAGTCTCTATAGTGTGACTGTCAAAACGGTAATTTTGTATGGAGTGTCCGGGGTGTGCATAGCTTCTATCGCGGGCCTTGAGCGCGGGGACCGAATCCAGAAATTCCGTACCGAAAAAACCTCACGCTCCCCACGGGGACGGGCGGAGGTGTGGCTTGAAGGCATAGCATGCAATAGCTTTACCGCGGCAGTCCCCGAGTGCCACACGTCTTTTTCTTGTTTTATTTATTTTAGAAACAAACAGTCATTTACAGAAAAAAATACAACAATAATTATACAATATACATAAACAGACCTATAGTTTCATTTCTTAACTATTTGTAGAGATTACAATACAACATTTACTATTGTATGCCAAAATCACAAACATTCACAGAAACAGTTCAGTTACAGATACATTATTTCGCACAATTCTTTATTATAAGTTTTAAGCTATTGCATAGCTTCTATCGCGGGCCTTGAGCGCGGGGACCGAATCCAGAAATTCCATAACGAAAAAACCTCACGCTCCCCACTCCGACGGGCGCGGAGGTGTGGCTTGAAGGCATAGCATGCAATAGGTTTACCGCGGCAGTCCCCGAGTGCCACACGTCTTTTTAATTGAAATTTTATAAGCATAATCCAACACGCTTTAATAATAGAATCAACAGAAATATATTTTTTTAAACATTATTACTTAATTATTGTCTTTTAGTATTCAAGATAATCTCATGAAATTATTGTCATCGGTCCTTGATCAGTGCACAAAGTTTGATTAAAATCTATCCATTAAAAGTGGGTCAAATTCGAGTCTACTTACACACAAAATACAAATACAGGTGAAGCTAATACATATATGATATAAGCGATTTAAAAAGGTGTAGATAGGTGCATAGAGCTGCACGTTGCATTGTGGATAATTACAATTTACATCAGTTGTTAAGCGAAGTATCGCTCACACTAAAATATATACCGGGTTGTTATCACCACCAATTTAAACCGTCATTATTATGCTATCACAATTAAGCCTCCAAATCCAAAGGCCTCATAATGGTTGTTAAACTAAAACAAGGATGATAAGAATTACCACATTCTCAAACAGCTCCTGCAGGTTCCTGGGCACGACGACGGGGCGCCACGTGACCAGCGTGGGCAGCGGCAGGTGGTCCAGGCGACTGTTCATTCTGGAACATAGTGTTGTTCATATTAGAATCACTTTAAACAACAACAAGTTGATAGGAGTCTTTAAAATGAAACTATGTCTGACGATCTTCGATCATGCCCGTGTTTTTGTTGAAATAATTAATAAATATACAAAGAGCTAAATCGATTTTTATTATTATATAGTTAATGTTGAAGATGAATATGAGCGACGACGGGAAAAATGCTACACACTGTGACAATCGGAATGTAATATCCGGCTTGAAGGACCAAAATGTAACTCGATATTATATTATGTAACGCGAGATTTGTGTTTGACTTGTGTTAATATCAAAATGATTTTAAAACCCTTTCTACGTTATAGAATAATCGTCTTTGTATACTTTATGCTCACACCACGTAAATGAATAATTAAAACGCGATATAAATAATGCCTAACCAGTTACGTGTTTTTGTTTATAGCAATTTGTAATATAGAGATTAGAGATACTTAAATAAGTACCTACACTAGTATATTATGACATGCAATACTAGTACTACGTTAGACAATCCTCTAATCCGATTTGTATACATCCCACTATATAACTATAAAGTTATAAACCGTAATGCGAGTAAGATTTCCGAACAAAACAAACATTACTGGCTGAGTAATTAAAGGAAATCATTATATTGTTTCCTTAATTCCTAGAATATTCTGTTATGTATTAGGTGGTATCAACTCTACCAAGTGGACAAACATGTCAATTGCTGAGTTAAAATGATTTGGATTTCATACAAATTGTAGGAATATGTATATTATTTCATTATATTTAGTGGTTTTTACCATAATAGTATCAAATAAGAAAATAAAAGCATTTATTCCAAAGTCCTCGTAATGGTTGTTATTCGTTATCATGATGTCTTACAGCAGTATGATTTCCATTGTAGGAAATTATTGGCGCTAGAGGACCTGTAAAGCACTGTCAACTGTCAAGTATCCATACTGGAAATAATACTGCTTAAAACAGTAGCTAGTTCCTCAGCTCTACTTATTATCTGGTTATGCTCTATAATCTATACTATAGATATAAAGCTGAAGAGTTTATTTGTTTGATCGCGCTAATCTCAGGAACTACTGGTACGATTTGAAAAATTATTTCGGTGTGAGATAGCCCATTTATCGAGGAAGGCTATGGGCTATATTATATCATCACGCTAAGACGAATAGGAACGGAGCTCTGCGGGTAAAACCGCGGAGTACAGCTAGTCTATATTATGTGTTAAATTATTAATTTGTTAATCTTCTTCACAAATGCAGTGCCGTTGCAATACAATATTATCATGTTTAAGAAAGTGGTTGAAAGCTCGTACCTGACGACCTGTTTCCTGGGCTTGGGCACGTAGGGCACGCTGTCCTGCGGCCACTGGAAGCGGCGCTGCAGGTCGCGCAGGCGCTGCAGCTCCGTGAGGTGCGCGATGTGCAGGTGCGCTGCGATCTCTGCGATCTCCTCCACCGTGAGCGGCCGCTGGCGCATGCGGTACGGGTCTAGACCCTTCATTGGCTTGGGGGACGCTTGCATCTAGAATTATGATAAACCTGAAGATTTGTACTCCTTAAAGAACACCTAGGCATGTGAAATTTGACAAATTTATCCTACTTAATCCTATCCATAGGTCACTAGTTCAAATCCGGCTCGAAGGACCATAAAGATGTACGGTTCGTACATCTGGGGATGCTGCTGCTATAGGTAATAAAACAAAGCTGCTAATATAAATGCTTTAATATTGCTATGCTATGCTATAATGCTACGAGCACACATACGCAGCGTTTTTAAATTATAGGTAAACTAAAGTATATATAATGGAAAATGAAAATGATGAAACATGCAAAAAATTATGATGTTGCACTCTGTACGGTTTCACTGTACATCTGACTAATATTATAAACGCGAAAGTTTTTAAAAACGTATGTACGATTTACGTACTTAAATATAATATGTATATTCACATAAAAACAACCCTAGTCTAGATCTGTTTGAAATTTGGTAGGTACCTAGTAACCTACGTCCTACACAGATATAGTCTGGACTTGCTTAGAGAATACTGTTTACCTGAGTACGACAGTCCACACGAGTGACGAGTGTCGCCGCAGGTTCACGCTATTCATAATAGTGTTTACAATGTGTTTTCCTCACATCGTACGTATATGTTTAATAATTTATTATGTAGACAGTTAGGTTAGTATTAATAAATTTGCTCCAGAAGTACTTAATGTAGGTAATTCAAATCGATTTAAATGCACGTGCCTGCGGGCTGTGAAAAATGTTTACAATCACGTTTAGATTGTAGAGTCTCGATTGTTATTTTAATAAATATGAAATGAATTTGTATGGTATTTGGAACTTTAAGTATATAGTAAGATCTTATTGCTGATTAGCTGATTACTTATTGTTAAGTATCCTGATTACTGTTTTGAAGGTCGTAGAATGTCACCGGAAACATCGAATATAGGATAATATCATTATTATATACGAGACCTATTTACATGAACCGTGTTAGTTATGTAGGAACCAAAGGAAATAGTTACTGTTAGAATTTTTTAAATCGTTTTGTATCAATGTTCTTCGTAACAACTAACAAGTAAGAACTAAATAGAGCTGATAACTATGATGAAAGTAACATAATGATAAAAAACTCTCGTAACAAGTATGTTTGTGTACTTGTATGTGATTTAGCATCAACATACATCCTGTAAACTATACTGCGTGTAATATCCCAGTTCTATTTCAAGACTTTATTGGTCACAATAATTGCTCATAAACATTATTGTTGCGTTTGATTATAACTGTTGTTTTATGCGAAAATTCGTCTACATAAACGTGGAGATTGCGATTTCGCAAGTTCATAAAATTAGTCAATAATGCACTTCACAATTAAACCGTCCATTATATTTTAAGTGTACCTATTTCGCTGTGTTACGAAAAATGAAACCTTATGCTTATCGGGTAACATTTATTTTGCTATAATTCAGCAATTAAGTAATTATACAGTAATCGTAAGCAATATTTACCACGTTCCTTCTGAGTGACTTATTATGTCAGTATACTTGGTTGTGTCACTACTTACTACTGCTGACTGCATAGCAACCCGCCATGTCGGACTTATCTAGACTAGATTATCAGTCTAACTAGATACGTCTATATTTGTAGGCATTATGAAATGTTAAGATCTACTTATGCATTTATAATAATGCGATAGACTAAAAATAGAAATGAAAATAGAAATTTATTTTGATTTCAATATTTATGGAGCTAGAGATAGTGTGTATTGCTTTATCATTAATAATAATAATAATAAAGCTCATTTATTCCGTGAAAAAATCAAAATTTACATTTCAAATGTTTTGTTAGTTGTTAGTTTAACTTAATCTATTTTAGTATCTAATGTTAGTATTATTTTTCTTATTTCCACGGACCCCTTATTGGGTAAAAGCCTCCTCTCTCCTCTTCCATGTAATCCTATCCTGTGAAATTTTCATCCAGTTTTTGCCCACCGTTTCTATTAAATCATCAGCCCATCGCTTTCTTGGTTTACCTTTTTTCCTTTTTCCTGTTGGTCCTGCCCATTTAGTTGTCAGTAATGTCCATCTGTTATCTGTATATCTCGATATGTGACCCGCCCATTGCCATTTGAGATGTAGAGCTTGGCGGAGAGCATCTGTTAGTTTAGTTTTATTTCTTATGTCTTTGCTTCTAATCTTCTGTATTTTTTTTATTTTTAATATACTTCGTTCCATTGAACGTTGGCATGTGGTAATTTTGTTTTTAATTTTCTTTGTATATGTCCATGTCTGGCTCCCGTATGTCAAACTAGGTAAAATACAGGTATCCATCACTATTCTCTTCAATCCTATGTGGTAGTCTCCTTTTAAAATTTCTTTTTGAGCCCAAAATTTTTTCCACGTCCCATTAATTCTTCTATCAACTTCTTCTTCATTACAGTTTTCGTTAAATGATACTAGCTTTCCTAGATATATGTAGCTGTTAACATATTCGATTTGATTACCGGATATTTGTATTAGTTTAGTTCGAGAATTGGTCATTATTTTAGTTTTTTGAAGGTTCATATGTAGGCCTACATCCTGGCTGGAGTTCGATAACAGTTGTAACATTTGTTCTAGTTCGTTGGCTGAGTTGGCAAATAGAACTATGTCATCTGCAAATCTTAGATGACTAAGATATCGGC
The DNA here is from genome assembly GCF_061535395.1 of Colias eurytheme. Classification (NCBI taxonomy): domain Eukaryota; kingdom Metazoa; phylum Arthropoda; class Insecta; order Lepidoptera; family Pieridae; genus Colias; species Colias eurytheme. The sequence goes on from NC_143001.1 coordinate 8,316,821, forward strand.
CTGAAATCCACAGCCCTTTGTTTTTCCAGTCAATACTCTGGAAGACATCCTCCAATACTGCGATGAACAGCTTTGGTGATAAGGGGTCGCCTTGTCTAACTCCTCGTCCGATTTGTATCTCTTCTCCTTTGTTTTCTAACCGTATTCTGCTTACACTATGAGAGTAGATGTTCTTTAGAATATTTATATATGTGGTACTTATTTTGCATGATTCGAGCGCTTTCCAAATTGAACAGTGAGTAATGGAATCGAATGCTTTTGAGTAGTCAACAAAAGCTACATAAAGCGGGTGATTGAACTCTTTATATTTCTCTAGTACTTGGTCTAACGTGTGGATATGATCTATAGTTGAAAAGGCCGAACGAAAGCCTGCTTGTTCAATTGGTTGTTGGGAATCTATTAGTGGTGTTAACCGACTCAAAAGTATAGATGTGAAAAGTTTATAAATACTACATAGAAGGCTAATAGGTCTATAATTAGCAATATCTAATGGATCTCCTTTTTTATAGAGCAAAACTATCTCTGAGCTGTACCATTGTTTAGGTACGTTTTCGGTTTGAAGTACTAAGTTATAAAGTTGTGCAAGATATGGAGTGAGTACTGGTGCACCTATTTTTAAAGCTTCATTGGTAATATTATCTGGGCCCGGACTTTTGTCAGATTTTAGTTTTTTGACATGTTTTAATACTTCGTCCTCACTAACAAATTCTTTTACGATATCTTCCTTATGTTGCGTACTCGAGAACTTTTTCTGTGTAGTTTGTATCATTATTTCTGGTTTCTTATATAATTCTTTATAAAATGAAGTTGCGTAGTTAATAATATCCTGACGTGTTTTAGTTGTCTCTTGCTTTTTGTTTAGTTTAAGTATCCAGTCTTTATGTGTAGTAAGTTCTTTATTAGCTCGTTTGATGCTTCTGTATTTGTCTAAGTTTTTCTCTATAATTTTGCTTCTATGGTTTTTGTAATCTCTTGCTATTTCTTTATTTGATAATTTAAACAATTTTTTAAGTTCCTCTTTAATTTCTTTTGTTTTATTTTTAGTTTTTAATAATTCTGTTCGCCTGTTTAGTAGGTTAATTGTTGATTCGCTTAGTATGTTAGTTTTGTTGTCTCTGTTATTAGTTGTAGGTTTTTTAATAACGCTTGTTGAGATTATGTTTTCTAATTTGTCGTAGAAATATTGTATGTTTTTTGTATCATGATTGAGATTTATTTTATTTTCTAAATTTTGTTTCAGTAGCTTTATGTACAACATTTTTTCTTGGTCAGTTGAAGGTAACTTATGTTGGGATCTGAAAGTTTTCCTGCTCAATTTCGGTATTTTTAGTGAAAGAGATGCTCGTACTAATCTATGGTCTGACGGATAGGACAGGTTATTCAGAACTTCTACATTATTTATTATTTTAGGTTCATTGCACATTATAAAATCAATTTCGTTTCTCGTTCTATGGTCTGGCGACACCCAAGTCCATCTCCTATTGTGCCTCTTTTTAAAATATGTGTTCATTATGAACAGTTTTTGTTCGCAAGCATATTGAATTAATCTCTCACCTCTAGCATTCCGTCTCCCATATCCAAATTTACCCATTACAAAATTTTCATGACTAGATGGTTGTCCTATTTGAGCGTTGAAATCTCCCATAACTAATACGGTTTTGCCTTCAATTTCCTGGGCCGTCCTAAGATCGTTATAGAATCTATCAAGTTCTTCCTCGCTCGCTTTTTCGGTAGGTGCATATGCTTGAACAAGTGTAAGAAGTTGTTTGTTTAGATTAAGTTGTAATACCGCTACTCTTTCAGATATTCCACTATAATTTACTATGCAATTTTTATAATGCTTTTTGATTAAAAATCCTACGCCATATAGTCCTTTTGTTTCTCCTGTATAGCAGAGTATGTATTCCTGTAATTCTTCGATTTTGCAGCCCATTCTCCTTACTTCACTCAGTCCTATAATATCGAAGTCTACGCTTTTCAGTGCATGCAGCAGTTCAATTAATCTTTCTTGTGATGCTAAGGATCTTACGTTGTAGGTGCAGATTTTTAACAGATGGTTGCGCTTCATTTTTGCTTTATCATTAATCGAACGAAATCTTCAGGTCGTATATGATCGTATAGTTGTAATATCTAAGTCATAATAATATTATTATGATGACTTATGAGTACTAAGTATCATAACAATAACAAGAATAATGTTATTATTCATTAAAACCTTTGGAAAATTTTGTGGCTGACAGGGTTGAGAAAAAATAGTAATTCGCTCTACATGCCTATTAATGATTAGATATCTACGTATTCAATACATTTTTTATAAATTAATCTATTTCAAAAAAAATTACGAAATAGCGCTTATTGCGAGAATTGGTTACGGGTTTAAAATATGTAAAAAAAATAACTTTTCACTTAACTACAATTAATTTAATTATTAATTTGTGAAGTATTTTCTATGTGATCTAATATCGTAATGGAAATACCCACAATATTCAAAATTAACGGAGAACTAAAACAAAATTAATTAAATTATATATGTATTTCATTAAATGTAGGCTTATCATGCATACAATATTGTTTATGTCTCTCCTATTTCTAAAGCCATATATCTCACATTAATTAGATAATCTCTAAATACACGAAAGTATACTCACCATGAATAACAAACACTAAACAGATACACTAAATAGGTACTAATGAATATTTAAACACATATTCTATCGAATAATACGCAAATAAGGTGTAAATACAGTACACGAGACATTGCTCTAACTGCACTACGCGCGCAGGCGTGCGCTGTGCGAGGGGGGGTGCGCGCATGCGTGGTCGATCCCTAGCTGAAATACTAGCGAGTCGCCCCGGCACTGTCTGGGCTGACCCGGGAGAAAAACTAAATATAGCATATATCACATAGGAATAATACTTTCTACTGGAGAAAGCATTTTGAATATAGGGCTGGAGCTTTGGAGTTTATCTATTGAAATACATATATATATTGTTAATGAAAATTTCGTTATTGTAGTACCTAGTTAGTGTAGATTCGTATAATATATCCCAATAAAATGATTCCTTAGCAACGAATGAAGATAAAAATACCATTCAACACATCCTACTTTATACTTTGCCATGATTATTATACCGAGAGAGGGTGGACCGTGGATACTCACCCCTAGTTTACATTTATAATGGATTCAACTGATCTTATTCAATGTACAATGAAATTTTCATTTTTATGCCCTCTTTACTTTATTGAAAATCTTCAAGTGGAAGGCTCCTCTCTATAGGAACTGCGTTCCGAACCGATTGCACAAAAATGTTATGACGATTCAAAAGTGCATTTAGAGGAAGTCTACTTCAATGAATAAACGTTTCAGTTTGATTTTTCATAATTAAAATACAAAAATTATCATTTCAATTATGTACTTAAAATATAGTTTGTTAGTTTCAAAAACACCATAATATATAGGTAATCTTAATATATATATAAATCTCGTGTCACAATGTTTGTCCTCAATGGACTCCTAAACCACTTAACCGATTATAATAAAATTCGCACACCATGTGCAGTTCGATCCAACTTGAGAGATACGATAGGTTTTATCCCGGAAATCTAAAGCTAAGCTAAAAGCTAGTATTATTATATTTTTGTAATTTGTCCTAAATATGGGAAAAATTGCAAAAAGCTTAAAAAAGCTCCGTCTGTTTTACAGTCTTTTCTGTCTCAACAGTCTTTATTTTACCCGTAACCCTGATGGTAGTAGTGCAATGCATAAGTTCTGCGATTCATGATGATATTATTATATTTAGATTTGCAGCTTTAAATTATATTTTTTGTCAATAGCTCTAGTTTTTTATAACACTTTATATTATACATATAATACTTAACTACTAAATTTATACACTGCATTACGTATTCGATACAATAATTTAAACGTTTTTAAAACTATACAAATTCAAAAGCTCACCGCAAGCTTTTGAAAAGCAGTGCAATATTAGTATATTATTTTTTTTAAATTTCATTGATATTTTTGTTGTAAAAACATTATTTTAAATGTAATAGATAATATTTTAATAAAAAAATACACTATTACCAGGCATAAAGCTTGACCTATCTAACCCTTACCCATCAATCTATTAAGTAGTTCATAGTTTATTCCCGAAAAGAAGATGAAACTTGGTATTTGGAGTAAGCCAAGGTTGTGCTGGTGCCTCAGAGGACAGAGGTCGCCGGAGGCTGCCCCAATCGATGGCAGCGCGACACTCCGGCGCCGGCAACGCTCGGGGCACAATGGGAACACTCTTATTTTTTAACATTTCCGTATTATCATAGAATATATTATACCTACTCTAATCCTAATGGTATTATATGATAATAATAGAATAGAAAAAAAACGAGATGGTCAGGCATCGCCCCGGCAAAGTGAAAGACGCGGGTTCCAATCCCGCCATGTGATCGTTTTTTTCTACCTACTCTTTAAAAAATTATAAAGCATATGCAGCGTACAAGCTCTTTATAGACCTACTGAAAAAGTTACAAAAATCGGAAAGGAAGCTTAATCGGAAGGAGCTTTAATTCATAAAAATACTTTATAGTTTATTCAATGCCTCTTCATACGTCTTTTATACAGTTGAACATTTTTAAAGCTGCAACATATTTTTATTTTACAGCTTATGATTACGTTCTAATAACTGAATATATAATGAATAAGAACTAACCTTAGATAGACTATACTAAAGGTCTTTCCTTATTCCTTTAAAATATCAATTTTTGTATAATTAAATGAATTTCACTGAACCGCTTGTTGTTACTACTATTTTCATATACAGATCAGCAAACTTTTATCGTAATATCTTAGTAATTCATCAAAGTTTTAACGCCAATATAATATTATGTACATAATATTTATAAATCCTTAAAATTGTAACTAAAATTATACTAAAAATGCTAAAAAAGTACTAATAATTTATTTCTCTAGTTCCCAGTGTGCCACTGGCCCGAGCTAAAACCGCTCGGATGGCAAGCGGCGCCTCAGTGAGTGAGCGGCTCTCGGGAACAAACACACACACACCACTACTAGCTGTGCTACTCCGACAATGCTATAGTTGTACTACACCATCATCTCATAGGTAAGCGTTGAAATTATTTTCGTTTATTTTTGTTTTTATTTAAATTGGCAGTTGTAAAAAAGACAAAAAGTAAAGGCTCTGTGTACCTAATAGTAGATTTTATTTAGTAAATACAATTCGTAATTTAGAAATTATTTTTTTTGGGTATTTATATTAAAGGTAGGAAAAATTGACTATAATTACAGTGTAAATAATCTTATATATAAAAATGAATCGCAAAATGTGTTGGTAATCGCATAACTCGAGAACGGGTGGACCGATTTCGTTAATTCTTTTTTTATTATATTCCTTGAAGTACGAGGATGGTTCTTATGTAGAGAAAACGTAAACATGTACCACGGGCGAAGCCGGGGCGGACCGCTAGTAACACATAATTATTGATTCAGGGCTGTAAATCAATCTTGGACAGCCGGTATTGGTACCTACAATATTTCAATTTTGTGTACCTACACCTTTTTTTTCTAACCATTCAAAATGTTTAATTAAATATCACTGATTTATTAGATAAATAAATAGTTTACTTGCAAGTAGGTACATATGATATTTATACGAGTTACAATACAGTTCTACATGTTTAGCCGTCATTTATTAAAAAAATTTCACGAAAACTATAATAAATAAGACACGAATACGACGCTACATAAAAGCTCCGTAAGCTTTGGATATAAAATTTATGTTGCTCCATTGTTAGAGCCTCTAAATCAAATGAAGATCTAGTGTTGAGCCACGTTGAGCTGGGCAAGGTCGCAACAAACGATACACTTTTTTGTCCGTTTTATGTTTCACCTTTATTAAAGTTAATTTCATAACCATTAAAATTATGAACGTGAGTTCGATTTTGTATTTATCTACTAAAGTGATGTGTACAAGTTAATACGCAAATCTATTAAGATATTGGTGTGATATTAGTATAGGTAAACATCACTCCGCCTTTATTGACCACGGTGTGAGAAATAGGAGCGTTTGTTTTGTAGTTTCACAATCCTTCTATTTTTCTATCGATGTGAATAATAACATTTAAAATTCTTCTCTATAGTTTGACAATCCCATTAAATTCTTCTTATTTTATAGTTGACAGCAATTCTGTAAAACATTATTTTGTAACTTTTCATTCTATAATACAAAGAAGTTCTTCTGCTATTGGAAAGCTCACAAAGCTCAAATATCGGCTAGGCGTTTTCTAAGTTAATAGTAATTAGTAATATTCGCCCAGTGATCGAAATATGAGCATAAACATAACACGTATACCTATGCTTTTCATATACCGACATCCTTGGTATGCACCGATGCACTATTTTTCTTTCTAAATTACATGCCCATAAAAAAAAACCACGCTTTCAGCGACGTTACCATGTAAGAATTTTCTAAATCGGTTACGTACTTTTATATAGCTACGTTGTTGCATTAGAAACCTAAAAAAATCAAGTTAACTATTTAGAAAAGTAAAGACTTTTTAACGCATTTTCGTGATTTATTATATTATTTAACCCGACGTTTCGAACACATTACAGCGAGTGTGGTCACACTTCACAGGGATACAGCTGAATAACTTACGTTAAAAGTGTTTAATTCCGAAATGTATAATACTAAAATAAAATACAAGTAAGTACTATTTTATGAGATTGTTCATAATGTTATTTAGCATGGCGGGTGCGAGTGCGCTGGGCGGTGCGAGCGCGGTGCTGGCGGCGGAGGTGTGCGCGCCGCTGCTGCTCTTGTGCTGGCTGTGCTGCTGGCCTGACGATGCCTCGGGTATAATGCTGCAATGCTCTTGAACTAGAGATCACTAGTGATGGCTATAAACGCTCGCAGGGTCGACACAAACGGGCCACCGACCACTGCTACCGGTGGCCAGCGTCAGCCACTTAAAGAACACGTTTTTTCATACACATATCTTGGTGGCGAGTGGTCGCGAAGTGTCCGCGACAAAATATAAAAAAAACGTATCAAATGGCTGTCGCTGATCACCGGTGGCTGTGGTCGGTGACCCGTTTACGCCTATAAATGCAATGAGTGATGTTGAAGTTGAGAATGTTTCTGAAAATTGTATACGTAAAATAACTTTCCTTTTCTTGAAATGAAGTATAATTTTTGTGCTGTTTTATATTGGATCAACATAACAACACATGATTATTTTTTTGTCAAATAATGTAGGTATAGGATAGGGGTGTATTTTTAATTTTGATGTTTTAGATACAAGCTCCGGCAAGCATCCCCAGAAACCCAGTGTGATAACGCATGGTAAGTGAAATTACAAACAAGTAGAGAATTAAGGCTGATATTTTAAACATACTGATTTATCACTAATTGCAACAATTGAAACACAATAAATAATAAATAACATAACATTTACAGAAGCAGGTTCGCACCGCCGTTCGACTGAGCTATTTGGACGAAGATTTGGAAGCAGTGCTGTGTCTCTGCACCTGCCCAGCACTTCTGGTAAGTAGCTACACTTTTACAAACAATTTTTACTACACTTTACAGAAATATCGAATATTAACTATGTTTGTTTATATCAGGAAGCACAAAGCAATCGCTATCAGCGCACAAAAGTCACGAAGACATTCGCAGTCGACGCAAATCGCAACTGGAAGCAGCAGAAAACGATGCGCGCTACCACTCAGCCCCCAGCGTCATTGACGAGGTTCTGCACAGAAGGGACTGGGAAAGATCCACTAAAGAATTATACATACCTCTCAAACCAGACGGCGATAGCGTCTCATTCACAAGAACAATAACTCCTGACACCGACGAACATGATGAGGTACCATTAAGCGATGAACAAATTGTTTCAAGATCTTGCAAGAAACATTACACCAATATTAAATCGTCAAGAAAGAAGAACGCAGAAGCTTCTGAAGACATTAAAGATTATGACGCTACTGAAGCTGAATCGTCATTTTACATTGGAGATAATACACCAACTATAGTAACCGATGACGTTCATGATAGGCCACAAGTATTTAAACCAAAGGAAACGAAGCAATCACTAAATGAATCTATTAGAAGTAAGGAAAGAATGAAGCAAACTTTAGTACCAGTGGAGGAATTCAAAGTGTCTCGGTTTGAAGAAGCTGTTATCGAGGTGGACAGATCGGGAGCGATACACCACAGCGTTGAATCACGCTCTAGTTTGTATAATTCACATGGTATGCCTGTCCCACCACCGTCTGTAGGTGAGTATCTATACATAATATAATAAATCATAAATAAATACCTCACTGCACAGCTCCTGTTTAGCAAACAAAAATAGAAATAGGTATTGTCTATGCCAGTCAGGAATATTGCAGCTTTCCAGATGACAGTTTTTCAAGAATGATTATGTATTTTATTTTTATTATTTTATCCACAATGCGTACAATGACCAATGCATAAATTCCTAATAACGTCGATAGTGTAGACAGTCACAGTGGTGTAGAGTTAAAAAAATCACCATTAGAGATGGTGTATATTGTACAATTATTCCAGAAGCGATAGGCTACGACTCCGAAGCGTCGTACCCCGAGGAGGAGGGTTGGCAGGCGGGTGCACCGGCGGTGGGCCACGCCAGCGTGGCGGCCGCGGCGTGGGGCGACGGCTTCGTGCGCGCGCGCCACGCCAGCGCGGGGGACGTACTAGCGCCTGTCATCAGACCGCAGTCCGGCGCGCTGTCTGGTCAGATTTGTTTTTGTATCTACATTAGATTGGTATCTTTCTCTTTTTTCTTTCATTAATGCCTATTCCTATCACCAAGTAAAACAAGCCAGCGGTTTACCTTCGGTTTATCTTCAGTTTTCAATCTCCAACGTCCATGTCAATTTCATTTAAAATTTATTCAATAAGACTTCTTTTAGAAGCGTTTTCGAATCACCATGATAAATAAAATATTATTTTGCACCGGCTCTAGTTATATTAGAGAGATAGAGCCTTTGGATCCGCTGACAAAATAATGTGTTCCTATACTTTCTACCATAAATTACTGCTTAGTTGACATTTCATTTCAGTGGTTAGTAATTTAACTAGAGCAGTTTTGTATATCAACGATATTTAAAAAAAAACTATTTTGCAGAAAGTGACTTAGACTTCGATTTAGAAGCGTGTGACGACGTGCCGCCCGCCTACCACGAGGTGCGACTCACCATGGACAGAAAGGAAACTGCTATATAATTGAAACATTTTTAGTAAATAAGTTACCTACTTTCCATAAAACCTCACAGTTTAACACAAAAATAAGATTGCTAATTTGATTGTAAAGTTAACAAATATTTTGTTAATGTTTTAGTTTCAATTATTGTGACAGGATAGAGCTTAAAATATTTGAAAGTTCGATTTCATCCAACAAAACATTAAACAAACAAACATATTTAAACACACACGAAGAAAAGAAAAAGAAAAGAGAAAAACATATAACACATGTTAATAGGCGGCCTTATCGCTTTCAAGCGATCTCTGTCAGGCAATATTTAATTACGTAGACATTTTTAATCCAAAAGTCGAAGAACGAAATATTCGTCACACATTTCTTATGTTTTGAAATTAAAACAATTAAATGCAGAGCGACTGTGACCTGTGTACGCGACTTCCATGATATTAAAGTTTGCGTTTGTTTTCGTTGATATTAATGTTGGCAACCACAATGTTTTAAGAGCCTTATTATGTGCATTTATTAATTTTACATAGACTAATCAATTTAAGAAATTATAATTATTTAGCGCTCAATAGATTATATTCTAGTCGATTATTTTATTTTATACGTGATTTTGTCTAGTCATTAATTAAGAAAATACTTACATATTTTAAAAAGTTTAAAACCATGTTTATTGTTGTGTGCAATTTTTAACGGACTTCAAAAAAAAGGAGGAGGTTATCAATTCGGTCGGTATGTTTTTTTTTTTATGTATGTACACCGATTACTCCGTGGTTTCTGAGCCGATTTACGTGATTTTTTTTTTTCGATGCGGGTTGGTGTCGAATTGGTCCCTTGGAAATTTTATTCGGATAGGCCCAGTAGTTTTTATTTTATGAGCATTTTTGTCTGCATTTGTAAATGTTGCAAGTGCAAGTTTGAAGTCGGTTGTTTTTAACGCAGTTATTGACTTGTGTTCGTAGCTATATTTTTTTACTATAGTATGTTGTAGATACCTATATTCTTTATATTTTTTAATTTGATACGATAAACAAGCAAAATTAGTTATGGCGTATATCTATGATTTTTTTAGGAAATTATATTTATTTTTGAATCATTCAAACTAACTGTGTATGTATCTACATAAACATGTACATTTAAACAGTTAGTTGTATGTACATAAACATCCCATCTTGTGATATTAAATACTACAAGTTGTTTAAAAAAGTTAATTAATAGTCAATTTAAAATTAAATGTTTTGAAAAAGCTATCGTTGTAAAATAATATTATATCTATTGTGTATTTTATGAATTTGAAAACTAGCTCTAAGTACTTTGGTTTTACTTTTGAAATATAATGTTAATGTACCTATTCCCAAATATGTATTACAATTCAGAAAGATTAATAATCTTCTGTATTTCTAAAATTATTGTATTTTGATATTCTATTTATTGTCCGTGTAAGCGAATATAATGTTATAAATAAAAAAATAACGCAAATATATTTTATACTTAGTTATAGTTAATAGAAGATTGAAAATTGTCATTGTTATTGTTCCAACAGAATTATTGTATGTGATTCGCTTAAAAATAAATATTTTATTTTTCTTCATGTATTTTTATTTCAACACTCGCTATTTGCTAGTGAAATTCCTTTCAACTTCAGTCCGGCCATTACGAAGTTTACACAGAGCATAATAAACAACAAAGAGATAAGTAAAATTATTTAGAAACTTTTCCTGCTACTACTTCAAATTCATATAGCGTGGTAGAGCTGCAACTTTAATATGATTGCCATAACATACGCGTTAGGCAAAAGCATTGAAAATTTAATTATGCTCTGCGAAAGATCGCGTATCGTTTTTATCTATTTTTTATTTTTTATATTTACCTATAGCCTAAGAAACCGCGGCGGTCTCGGTCGTGCATTAGTCAGGTATTTAATGAAATAACATCGTAGGTATAAAAGTTAATTTTTTGTCAAAGTTAAATTTGTGAAAAGTTAGGTTCTTGTCAAAGTTAGATTTATGTAAAAGTTATGTTTGTGAAAAATTAGGTTTTTATCAAAGTTAGGTTTCTGACTTCTGTAAAAGTTATGTTTGTAATTAAAAGTTAGTTTATATTGTCAAAGTTAGGTTTCTGTAAAAGTTATGTTTGTTAAAAGTCAGGTTTTTGTCAAAGTTAGGTTTCTATAAAGATTATGTTTGTTAAAAGTTAGATTTTTGTCAAAGTTAGGTTACTGGAAAGGTAAGGTTAGGTTTCTGTAAATGTTGGGTTTCTATATTTTCTGGATAGTCAGGTTTCTGTCAAAGTTTAAATGGTTAGGTTAGGTTTTTTAATAAAATAGCAAATTATACACGAATCTGAAAAAAAAATAGATTTTGCATACCTACATGTAGGTACATAGTTTTATAATATTGAGATTGTAATTTTTGACATAAATTACGAAATTATTGGGTGTAAAACTGGATTAAATTAAATGTTGTTTTATGCAAGTTATTTATAACAAATTTTCAATAATGTAAGGACAAATCATTGGTAAAAGTAAAATAAAATACTGTTTAAAAACAAGAAGCTTTTTATTACAAACGTTTACAAGACTTGTACAATGTACATATATAATAACAGTAAAAGCGGTAATACAAACGCAGACTTTATTTACAGTATATATGAGCCAACGCTCGATATAATTTTGATAACAATAATATTATAGCAATTATTCCTTTACAATATTAACTAGCTATAGAAATACTTTAAACCTTTAGAAAATTCTTTCAGCCATCAAAAATTGTACTATAGAGAAGGTATGTAAGTCCCTATTTATACATTTATAAAAATCCAATTATAATAGGATATGAACATGATGGTATTTGATATATCTAAGAGGAAACTCTAACTTTCCTTATAAGTTATTTTATGACATCAAAAGCACTCTAAAGTGAGCTAGAGCTCTTTCTTTATTTCGACGCCATGACATAATTTTATAGTCTGTGCCACTGTGGTCTTTCTATGATTCGATTGTCACCACGCGACGCGTCGTGGGCTGTTTCTACTTTATAACGCAAATTTCGGATCTTTTACTATGACCACGACGCGTTGTGAGCCATTGTTTCACTCAATGAGCTTTTTCGGTCTTTGAGCGTAATAATTAATCGAGCAAAAACTAATAAACGACTGTATAAGTATTTGATATTTCTCTAATCTCTATCTAGATAGCACGATAATATTTGGCACAATTCTTTGGCATTAAGCGCGTCACACACGGTGAAGATTTTATCTTAAGATACTGTTATATTTTATATTACAGTAATAAATCCAAAAGTGCACGCCTCATAATTTTTTTTAATAAATATTTATTAATTATTATTTTTGTTTATTTAATAACAATTAAACCACATCGAATCAGACCCTGAAAAATGAAAGGGTTCTATTCCTGAGCATACTCAAGCGTAAGAGAAAAAAAAAGACTCGATTAGTAAAGTATTTCGGTCGCTATCGTGTTAACAAGAAAAAGGATCCGCACATACAGACACACGGACGTCCAAGACAGAACTTTTTTAAACTGTTTTTTAACTAGTTTAAATAACAAAAATGACATCAAAAATATCATGAACGTTAAAAATAGTGTTTTTTCTTAATATGTGTGTGTATGTATTATCTTACAAGTGCAATGTATGATACATAAAGACATTTTAAGTTTGAAAAATCAGATGTTTTGCGCGAAGTGACAGTAGTACCCACCTCAACGCTTCGCTTATGAGGCGTGCAATATAACAGTATCTTAAGATAAAATCTTCACCGTGTGTGACGCGCTTTAGCCATAAGGCGTTGTTAAGATTATTTACAAATTCAATGCTTTTATTAAATTCTACCTATATAGAAATATTTATTAATCTAATACAATGCTCATATTATATTATTATCTATTCTTATAAGTTATACATCGTTGTTTAGCGAAAACATTTATTTAAAAACATTACATACATTTTATTGGACACAGCTTATGACTAAACAGTAGTAAAAATACATTCATTCCAAACACACTTGGTATAGCAAATTTTGACTAATTAAAGATCGGTGGTTCAAAATCACGATTTTATTCAATCAATTGAGGTAACATTTTTTTTATATGCTCCACTTCAAGTAAAGCGCCAAGAAATGCACACAAAATTTAATTTCTAACTACTTTCATTGTGATAATTAGCACCTATATAACATTTATCCACAATTCGGGCAATACATTAGCACCTACTGAGAGTCCCCAACTACAATTTCAGGCGGGGCCGACAGATGTTTCTTCGCGACATCATTCGCGGATCTATCCCGTGTTCTTCTGACGACTTCATCTTGCTTTCTCCTTGGGGCGGGGGATTTTGGTGCTGGCGCGTTGTGTTTCTTAATGGCGAGAGATGTTGGCTCATGTGGGCGCTGGGGGAGGATGGTGGGAGGGGGGAGCGTGCGGGCGCGGTGCGGGTGCACTGTGCTCGTGTGCTGCGTGTGCGGGATTAGGGAGTTCGCGCGCGCGTGCACTGGAAATTGGAATAGAAATGAAAATTTTATATTTAGGTAGGTTTAGTGTATATCGATTTGATCAAAATGGCACTGCATTGTAGAGTGTAGAGTCAGTCTGATATTTGAATTAAATGTCCTTACTAGGCAATACAAAATTACAAAATTGAAAATCAGCTAAATTCATCACGAGGTTTTGGATAAATTTATACCTGTTTAAAACTCCATGAGCATCTCAACTTGATACACTAACAAAGTTAATTTTCCTTGGCTTTGGAATTGAATGGTAACATCTGTTATCTTTTTTCGTTCTGCATTAAATTCTGTAGGTTTAAGCGGGAAATGTGTTTGAAAGGAACACTTTTATTGTATAAGTATACCATAAGGTTCCCTGGCGGGTGAGCGCAGCGCGTGCGGCGACAGCGGCGAGCGGGGCGTGCGCGGGGAGAGCGGTGCGCGGGGGGACAGCGGCCCGCGCGGCGACTGGCACAGGCGCGCCATGGCCGACGCGCTCGCTCGCACCACTGGTAATCATATAACATTGTCTAAGTACCACCCACTATACTTGGCAATATCTACTGTATACTTATCCGTTTATATGAAAAACGGACATCTTTGAAAAGGCCTATGTCCTACAGCGGAAATCCTGACCGCTGCTGGACATAGGCCTTTTTAAAGGCTGAAACAAAGATTTACATTAAAATCAAGCGTTTTATTTTTTTTGCAATTTCGTGCCTATACTGAGAAAATTGCGCGACTGACAACATCACACAATATATAGGTTGTGGAATAACTTCCAAATGTCCGTATAAGATAATATAATATTTATGACAGTTTATACCGGGCTGCACGGGGTAGGGCACGGTCTCGGGCGGCGGCGGCCGCACCGACTGCACCGGCTCGGGCAGACCTTGCCGAGATAACTCTGAAAACAATAGCATTTTCACGTGTCCAAACATTTATGTTAAGCATACATTTGTCGTATGAAACTGATGTTTATAACTATGCTACGGTACTACACTGCTACATGCTACATTCAAAGTGGAAATTATAAATTTATAATATTAGGTACACGGTCACATAATTGGATATTTTTTTAATCATCGATACTTCATCGACAAATCTCATTTGAATTTTTATTTGACACAATACTTTTTGTCAAAAACCGAATTTAATTCGTGTTTGCACCGTGAAATTACATCAAACAAGCGAATGCTCATTCTAACCCCACTATGTCAAATTCTTACTGTAAACTGGCGTAGAGCATTCTTTCGTTGTTCTTAGTGCGATCGAAAAGATTCTATGCAATGTTCAACACTGAATATAAGTTTTCGTTTACACTAAAAGATCACGAAACGCTCACGCTCTTGCTCTAGCTCTAGCTCTATGTTCGTTTGATGTAAATGCACCGTTAAATAAAGGATGAAAATACTACTATATTATAGAAAAATACAAGATACCTTTAACCCGCTTGATGCAGAAGTAGAGGAAGTAGCAGCAGAGCAGCAGCAGCAGGCCCAGGATGCCGGCCATCGCCACGAAGTAGGCCGTGTGTGACGGCGGCTTCACCGCGTTGCGCACACCCATCGCGCACACTAATTGCTGAAAGGATATCCATATTCTTCAGATATCCTAGAGTTAATCCTTAAGATAGTGTTTAAAAATCTTTAACATCATTAAAGGTGAACAAACTCTCCGCCCACCTACAACCGGGAAATCCCCATGAGAGTGAGTAATTTAACCGCGGTAAAAATTGGCCTATAAAAATTTGTTACCATTTTAGTGCATTGAACTCCTATGAAGTTTTGCAATATCACACGATCACCATTCATCATGTTGACCAAATGTGACTGAACCTATTGGTTCTTGGACATGCGAATATCCTTGCGATGTTTTTCTAAATCGGAGCGATGAGGTAGTGCTCTACTCCCGCCTTATAAAAATCAAATGATTTTTTTGAACTAAAAGTGACTAAGTAGGAACATTTATTTTCCATCAAACTCGTAAAATAATAATAACATCATTATCAAGAAAAAACTCTAGTCTTAACACTCATGATATTTTTAAACATATTTTGCGTTAAATAGGCCAGGAGGCGCACACTTTTGTATTTTCCAAACTTTTTTAAAACATCATACCCGTGCATAATGAGTGACTTACATGGACACAATTTACGGTCTTAAAAGTTCCTTTTTTTAGTTTTAAGTTCAAGATGTTTGTTTCTAAGGCAGTAAAATACGTAGTAATGTACCTACATTCGGGATTTTTTTAATCAAGATCTTAAGGGAGATTACGTCTCTACCATGTAGATACTTACATGTGAATTCTTCCTCAATAACTTATTGTAAATTTACGGACATTAACAAAATAGGTATCGAAGTGATCGCCATTGTTAAAGCTTAGGTATTTTAAGTACATAAATTATAAACGAATTGAATGAAATGAATGAATGTTGAATAATATTTTATATTTCCGAAAAAAAGCATTTAAGTATCATAAATTGAATTTTTCCGAAAAAACTCTATATATATATATGATTTAAAAAATACCAATAATCTTAAAAAAGGCTCCACAATTCAATTGTACCGAGTAAAAGTCGACTAGTTTCTATTATTCTGATAACGTTTAAAATTATTATTTTAATGAATAGAGAATCACTCATTACAATAATAAAATCTAAGAATAAAATTAACTAAATATTATTATTTTCATTTAAACTAACTTATTAAGCCTTAATCTATTGATCGAAGTAATTGTATAGATAGGTACTTACCAATACTACGTCCGCAAATCCAACATATTTTTATACAGAACTCTACATCTTTTCACCATCTTCACTGATATTCGTTACGAACAAACACATAATCCCATTTTTAGGCCACTAATAAAATATTAATTATGTAAAAATCGATTTACTTACAAGGAAAAATCACTAAAATTTGTTAATGTATTTAAAAGTCCCAATATGGCACGTAATTTAAAAGATTTAATAGTATCAAAAGTGCATCCGATTTGCACAATCAAACATCCGTGTGATATGATTTAAATAATGATAAGCGACTGAGAATTCTTTGAGCTTCGCCAAGATTTCCGTCTCCAAGAGGGTCACAGAGCGACACAGAGTCCTGTTGTCCTTGCGAGAGGGTGTGTATAGTTGGGGCTGATCGGTAGTTGGAACACGCGTAGAGTGCGTAGTGGCGGAGGATCGCCGAGACGTGGCAACAAGTGGCGGCGACACTCCGGCGCCTCGTGACACCCTTAGGGGTGAATACGGAGATCAAAGTCAAGGCTTATTGCCTTGTCGCTGGGGGATGGAAATGCTGATCAATCTGGAAGACGTTTCTTGGTTTTTGGTTAGCGAAAATATTCAAAATACAGAAAACTGCAAACATGTTTTGTTCAGACTGAAGTACCTGTAGCTTACTCGATAAATACGCCTCTCGTTTATTTTTATGAAATTGTGCAAATCATGAAATTATCTGGTTTGATGTACCTATATGTATAAACTATGTACTTAGAGTATTATCTACCATAATGTTAACCACATACTGGACAAATCCGAACTCTTCTTCCCTCAACCACTGAACCGATTTGGATGAAATTTGGTATGAAGATAGATCGAAACCTGAGAAAGTACATAATATGCACACAGAGAGGCTTAGCATTAGCGTTTACTACCTAAAGTCCATTTTAGTTAATACCTAGATATCTGTTAAATACCTATCTATTTTAACACAATCGGAAGTCAAGATCCCCCTTCTGATCACCACGACTACTTATTGCAATTCACACTGCAGAAGTTTAGTTAGTTGGAGACAGTCCAAAGAAACTTTAATACGATTTCAGTTCATCCTTTGAATATACTTTGTACATAGTGATCAGTGATAGTGTTTGACGACGCGGTTGGCGCAGTGGTAATGTAACTGCCTACTGAGCCGACGGTCCCGGGTTCGATCCCCGGTCAGGGCAAATATTTGTGTGATGAACTCAATTATTTGTTCTTGGGTCTGGGTGTTATTATCTATATATGTATTTATTAAATATTATATTTATCGTCGCCTAGTACCCACAACACAAGCCTTAATTGAGCTTACTGTGGGACTAAGTCGATTTGTGTAATAATGTCCTATAATATTTATTTATTTATTTATAGTGATAACTTTGGTAATATTCTATCTTGTCCTATTTCTTTTCATGCATTAAGCTACTTTTATCTCCAGTCAAAGGGGACAGACACAAATCTATAGCTATGCAAATATACTAATTTAAATACAGAATCAGCAGCCCTATTGTGTGGTAGTGTCGTCGGCGTCGCGCTGTCGCCGCCTGCCCGCCCGGGCGCATGAGAAGCTTTGCTAAACTGACTCATTAGGAATCCTTCGAGATATTCGTGAATAGAGTCCTTTTATAGAAGATTTAGGATATTCTATCAAGCACATGAATGTATATTTTATAAGAATAAGTATGCAACATTAAACTGGAGTGAGATTAGAGTCGATAATCGATTCAGTGCATGTTTTTGAATACGATGACTCAGGTGTTTATTTTTATTTTAAAAATATTTTCCGCTTGTGTTGTTGAATTTTATCAAGCAAAATACTTTTACGAATTTTATCTGAATTTTCGTATACAGTATATTGTGTACCTATTGTAGTATAATCTTACGGAACCCGGAAAAGTTATCGCATGTTTTCTTTTACCAACTAATAATGCTTTTTATATTTCTCTCTCTAGCTACGCTACGTATAACAAAGATAAAAGATGTTCCTGTGATTCATGGGGATATAAATTGTTTGACTAAGTTTGACCTATAATCTCATTTTGGCAAACATGTCACTGGCCAGAAGCCTCACGGAAGATAACGAGTAGGGCTGAAATATGTTTATTCATTTTACTTATTTTTATTTTATACACTTTGTAATATGTGTGAATGATTTATCACATATTTCTATGCTAAATTTATTATTTGTTACACGCAATGTTCTATGGCAGAGAGAGGATAAATAAATGATAAATAATGAACGAATTACATGTTTTTCTTTCGTTCTTCAGATAATCCATTAATGCAGCAGGATTGTTATGTGTAATTATTCTGGTTCTGCATTATACCTTAACCTAATCTATTAATGTAAACTAAAATAAATCAGTTAATTTGCTACAGTGGCGCCATCTCATCTGGACGATTTTTAACCTCCGTACTTGGTACTATCAAGTACCTATTTACTTATTTAGTAAACTGTGGTACTACTTGCTTAATTATCTTATAAAGGATCGAGATTAGAGCCTACTGGTTTTACTATGTTTATGTCCACACCCACTTTACTTTTATGGACGGCTGTGACACAGTTTTCGTTTTGATTTTATATTTATACTAGCGACCCGCCCCGGCTTCGCACGGGTGCAATGCTGATACTAAATACACTACAGAAAAACTGTGAACGTTGTATATAAAAACATAGCGGTCCGCTCCGGCTTCGCGCGGGTATAAAATAGATAGCCGGGCGGCCGGCCGGTACCGCCGCAAACGCTACGTCCCGCAATTTTTAAATCTGTAATATCTTCGAAAATATTCACATAAATCATACGGTGTAAAGGGCCATATAGATCTATATTAAATGAACAATGTATTCGAGGTATTTAATTGGTTAAGGATTAATGCTGTATTGGTTAAAATCGCATCGAAAATTAGCCATTATTTGTCGTAAAAAGTAAATGACAAAAAAAAGTTATTGTGGGTTATCCATAAGAGATAGACACATACCATCGCGGACTTTTCTGTAGACCTTTTCAATGTGTATAATACTTAGTACATTATTTTGATAAAACTCGTAGGTATCAGCCTGCGTTTGCAATGTAAGCGGAAAAAATGTAATTTTTTACGACATCACATTAGAAACCTCAAAAATAACAGTACTTCTCCACTATTTGATGGATGTTATTATACATATAAACCTTCCTCTTGAATCACTCTATCTATTAAAAAAAACCGCATCAAAATCCGTTGCGTAGTTTCAAAGATTTAAGCGTACAAAGGGACATAGGGACATAAGGACATAGGGACAGGGAAAGCGACTTTGATAATATACCTTATACATAATATACTTAGCCTCCCATTTCAAAGTGATAGTTTTGCGTGAAAATACATAACTAAAATAAAACAAAAAAGTCATTGATTTATTCGTATATTTTACAAAAATTGTTGAAAATTAGTAACTAATTAACAGAATCTTATTTATAGAAGTTATCTAATACAATAGACTTATATAATACTCAATATATATTTTTCTATAAGTTTGTCTTTTCTATGAGAGTATTGATGTAACCATCTACAGTTTTAAAAGCATTTTTTTTAATTATGTATATAAATATACAGGATAAAAACTCATGTTAAAAAAGTAGTAACTTTTTAAACAATACTTTCGCCTATTTCAAATAAAAACACAAAAATCTTCTCAATGTTACTCTGTATATTTAATAAAAAAGAAGAGTTAATAAATCAATATAATCAGTCTTAATTAATTTATAAACTTATTCAGAATCTTTCTCGCAGTATCTTTTCAGTGAATCTAATATCAATATTTCCTAATAATTAGTTTATTTAAATAACAAGACTGTTAATGAATTGCATTTATTAATCATGGTAACATTAAACAACTCATTTGTATTGAATAGGGTTTTTAACAAACATTCAACTATTTGTGGTCCGGGAGCCAGCAGCAGATTTTATGACCAAGTTCCTCTCAAGCGGTAATTAGTAAAATGCATCAAAGTATAGTATTATGAAGCCTCGTGAACGTCAGCTGGAGCTCGGTTGGGGGGAAGAGCGGTTGTAGCCTCCCGTATCAGCTGACGGTTTTTCCACCAAGATACAGCCAGCTGACATATATATTTATCCACAGTTACATATAAGCTATCATCAGGTAAATTTTTGTTTGAGAGGAAATAACGGAAAATAAATTTTTCTTTAAATTTAACTTTCATGTTCGAGACACCAGCTGACGTATAATACACCATGTTGTAACCAGCTGACTATTTTTTTTCGTTGAGATATTGGGTTAGCTACAATTTGACAAATTTTTAGCTGAGAGGAAATGAATGAATGAATGTATTTTTTTTCCTATATGCGTGGGAGGCTACAACCGCTCACCCCCCCCAACCGAGCGCCAGCTGACGTTCACGAGGCTTTATAATACTATACTCTCATGCGTCTGACGAGTTATCTCTTGAGAGGAAATAGTTAACCAAATTTGCACCTGGCTCCCTAACCATTGACAGTTACCTATGTTCAGACATTCAGAATACAATTTTTCGTGTTAAGTTTTAGTAGTATTAGTTACGTTTTTTTAATATTTATTTTACATTTTAGAGTTTAAACTATAATATTATATTTAGATCGGTGTAGTTAGATATTATAGATATTTTTATAATTTCAAAATAACTAGGTAACTAGTAGCTAAAATTTGCCTTATTTTTGAGGTACCATTGTACCTATCTCACCTGATAACAACGCGTTGCTAGGCAACGGTATGAACAATTAAATGATAACGTTAGGCTAGCCGCACACACAAAATAATATTGACAATAAAGTACGTATAGTCAATATTATTGTGTGTGTGCGGCCTGTATTGCGGTATTGTTCAATATTATTGTGGATTATCCAGAAATTCAGATTTTGTCACGTCAATATCGGGGGGAGGCAGGGGTATTGACAATAATATTGACGTGTGCGGGCGCGCGGCAATATTTTAGTTGAGAAAAAGATTTCAAGGCAGGCGGATGTTCGTGTTTTTTTGTTCAAAATGGAGGACGAAAACAGTATCCAAAGCGAAAATAATGTTAATATTGTTGATGATAGCAGTCTCACGGAAAAACACTATTTGTCAGTGTTTATTAAAACATGGGAAACTTATCCAGAATTATGGAATACATCCTGCAAATCATATTGCGATACAGTTAAGAAAAATAATGCGCTTGATAAGTTGCTCGATATTAATTATAAAAAAATTGGTTGTTTGTAAAGTAGGTTTACGATCGAGATGTTTACGTGATAACGTCTTATTGGTGGCAGCGCTCGAGATGAGACGGGAGATCGGTCCGTCTCTCTCTCGTTATACCTGCGATCGCGCTCGTGAGGTTTTGGTGTGACACAAGTTTCTGAACATGTCACCCGACTAAAATGATTTTAAAGACGTTATCACGTCAAAAAATCAAACCAAATAGCACGAGAGAAGACGTAAAGAAAAAAATTAATTCCCTACGAACAAATTTTCGGAAAGCTTAAAGATTTAATTCAATTGAATTTTGAATTAAATTAATTTAATTTAATTAATTAAATTAAATAATAATTTAATTAAATAATAATTTAATTAATTAAATTAAATTAAATTATTAATTTTTTTCTCATCCAGTCCTTAATCCATCGTTTCTTTCTTGATTGCTTTTTTTTAGATAGTAAAATTAATGCAATACTCAATGCAACGATTCTTTTCTTTCCATTCATTATGTTAAACGTGCGCACGTAATCTAGCTGCGGAACGACTGAGTCAGATTGTACCATGAAAAATTGCCAATAATATTGCGTAGTGTGCGGGGACCATATATTGATGAAGATTTTTGACAATCTTGCATTGACAATATTATTTTGTGTGTGCGGCTAGCCTTACGTATGCAAACAATAAATCCCTAAAATGTTTACATATTTAGTTACGCACTGTGGTGAATTAAAAGATCTGGAATTTCCGAACATTGTTTTTATTTTGTATGTAATTACTCATTACGTATTCGATGTTTTATGAAGAAATCGTAACACATTATCAAAATAAAAATACATTTTGTGAAGGTAATTTTAATGTATTAAAATGCCAATACTGTTAAGCACAGTCATGAGACTACCGTAACAGGACGTTATAGTTAGATTGCATATAAGCTACAAAAAAACATCCCTGTAAAAAAACAAAATCAAATGAATCGTATGCGAAATTAATACTCAGTGTAGTCAGGCCTCCGTCACTCGCTCAAGGTCGCGCTATAAGCGCCTACCGCACAGTAGGTCGGTACCGACCCAAGCGGCAGTTGGTTGGCACACGCGAGACTGCGCACCCGCGTCACGTTTCCCGCGCTCGCTACCAAGATGCCCGGTTATTGCGATGTGGACGGGTGTCGGAGTTCAAGAGTGATTATTTATTAAAATTATTCATAAGATTCAGAATTTTTACAACAGTTAAATTGAATAACCGTAAGTTCAGCGATGGTAAAAAAGACATTGAACATTTCATAAAATTAAAGCACATATAATTTTTATCTGTATTGGTCTTGTGGGCCTTGTGGCCGCAGATTCACCCGAATGAACCCTCTACCCGTGAACCCGTAAATCTCAGCCATATAGTCAGCAGCCCCCGAGCCACGCAGTAACAAAGAAACTCACAAACCTACCAGGCTACTTTTTATCCAGGAGACACATATAGCGGGTCCACGCGGGTGAAACCGAAGGAAACAACTACTATCAATAAGATTTCATTTTTTTTATTGTATAATGTAACAAATATAATTATCAATAAAAAATTAAGTGTTTCAGAAACTCTGTGTTTAATTTACGCGCTCGGTACAACCCTAAAGTTTTCGTTTGATGACGCAATCACGCGGCGTGCGCGGGAAATTCGCTTCTCGATGCGTGTTCGTAGAGTACATTTCTTACTGCAGCCGAGTTGCGGCGCATTTTGTAGGTAAATATAGCGTAGGTATTTTAGCTTTTGTATGGGAGTGATGTATCTGTTACGAAGTAACTATTCTCTAATCTGTGGTGTAGTTTAACTCAAACATTATATTTCTTAAAAATCAATACATAGTTAAAATGTCTTATTTAATGAACAATTTCCACTAAAAACGTGGTCGACATGCTTTTATTATGCGACAGCTTTTATATATAAAGTTAGCATCGCAACTACGGAAGATAAAATCGATCGATTGAGCTAGTTTAGTTTGAAATAGAGCAATACTTAATACGGAACTAAAAACATCTGAAGAATGACAACAATAAAGTTTTATATAATCTGTTCAACACGTAATCTACGCATTAACTATTTTTATTAGTATTTGTATAGTTTATGTCATTATTATTTACTTCTCTTCTATTACAACTGTTTTACGTTAAAATGCAGGAAATAACAATACATTATTTACTTACACTAAAATTATAATAAAGAATGATTTTACAACAGCTTAGGATTCGTTTATCGGAATATCAAATAAGTACTACTTTTATTTTTTTAGTCGATGTTTAAAGGAGGGTATAAATCTCTTTAATACATAAATGGCTGGACAAATTATATTCCTGTATCATACGAAATATACGTATTTATTTATATACTTTCATATGTATGAAACAACGAAATTAAAATCATAAAATCTTATATATACGAACCTGCGTCTATATACAACATATTATATGATATACAAGCATAGGAAATAGGAAATAATGCATATAATTTAATTACGTTGTTTCATACATATTGAATCACATTTAAAAAGGTACATAGCATTTTTATACATAATATAAGGTATGTTGAAATTTCACAGTAGCGCGTAGGTTAGTTTTTAAATGCCTAAATAATATCTAACATTAATATTAAATTCACATAAATTATTACAAACTAAAGCTGGCTCAGGGCGCAAAAAAATGAATAAATGCAAAAACAAAATATTTATTTCTTCTTGAAAAATATAAAGGAGGCATATAATACGATTAGTTAGCACATTATTAAATCATATTTTATGAACACCCAAAATACAAGAAATAGACTTTCTTGTATGATTGCACAGTACACCTTTACCCAAATATTAAAAATAAACAAGTCGAACAATAAACATAAAAACGCTTCTAAGATCCAAAATAAATTCGATAGGTATCCATCACACAAATACAAAAACATCATCAAATGCGGGCCAGCTTTAGTTTATAAACGGAATCACACGGAGGTTCGTACAGACGTACACGCGAATATCACATCATTATAATATGTAACTCAACTAGTGTGTCCCGGTGTATATGTTTGCCTGTTTGCCCACTGCTTGGTCGTACGATGGAGGTAGTGCTGTGAACATTATAAAAACAATTAAACATACACACACAAAACAGGTACAATCTAAATCAGTCTATTAGATTTTAGGATACAGAGTAACAAACAACCATTCTCTTCCTTCATCCATCCTCACAAACTTTCGCATTGATAATATTAGTAGGATAAAAAAATAGTTCCTTTAACTCAACGGCAGCAGCGGTTCAAATGCCCTTAAAAATCATTACGATACGAATTCTTTGACGATAGTTATTATTTTTTGTCATCATCGACTATATTTATAAAAAACCTATGTAACTCAGTACTAATGTAGCTTTCTGTTTTTTAAACATTTTTAAAAACAGTCCGTTACTCCCTAGCTTTATTATCAAATACATGTTTTAAACCTCTAAATTTGTTAATGATGTAAGTCCTATTATCTATTACCATACACACAGTTGTTATCACAAGGATACACTGCAGTGTGTAATTACATTGCTCTGCTCCTATCGCTTCGTCAATATTTGCTCTATATCTGTCGTGGGACTGATATAGCGAATCTACTTCATTTCGCTTTTATTAACTTGACAATTGTATGCTATTCATGAATTATAATAGAGTCATTTATAATACGTACATCTTTGAAAATTAGTGTTCGGTAGTTCGTGAGAGTATGCCCTAAATACACTATCAAAACAAAAATGTGCAATTTCGTTATAGTATAAGAAATTTAGTGAATACATTCTAGCCATTTTCATGTTATAGGTTAAGATCACAAGTAAGAAAAACCTAAACCTTAAAATATTTAAAAATCACAAGACTACATCTGATATAAAAAAACATCAAGTTATATATATTATAATACATGTAATAAGCTAACTACATGGACCCACCTTGAGGGTGCCAACCTGGCGCTGCTATACCAATGAAAGCTAATGTATAACCATAGTATTAGTTACAGCATGTACATAAATATACATAGTATACATTTAAATACAATACAATTATACATAATTTATTTACATATTCCTATACTAGCTTTCCGCCCGCGGCTTCGCTCGCGTTTTCAAAGAAAAACCCGTTCCCGTATGATTTCCGGGATAAAACCTATCCTATGTCCTTTCTCGGGTATCAAATTATCTCTATACCAAATTTCATGCAAATTGGTTCAGTAGTTTAGGCATGATTGAGTAACAGACAGACAGAGTTACTTTCGCATTTATAATATTAGTATGGATTATAATAAAAAAATGTTGCAACTGAAATGGCAATATACAATTTAGTAAAAAATAGCAAATTTTTATAAGATATGCTGGCAGAAAAGGTTGAACTAAAAATATGCCCTTAAAAATTGATTCATTTATCATTCAACATCAGTTAACCTAACTCAAAGTCAGTGAATAAAAATATACATCATGTGTATTCATTGACATTTAATAACAATATAATACGTGTATAAATAAACGAGGAAAGCTCAACAACCGAGATAACAAGTAAAACCCAACACTGAATCACCGACCGGCTCCGGCCGCCACTCGCTAACGGGATTATATTTCCTTCTAATCACTAATGTATGACGTCATCCCTCTTACGATATCTCTTAAATACGTGTTGAAAAAAACAAGTAATCTATAAATTATTTTCTTATATTTTGCATAATATTAACGTTTGCTTGCACAATATTAATCTTGTTGACTTTAATCGACACGATTTCTTAATAATTAATATAGTTAATCGATTTCAGAAGCTGTAAAAGTGCATTATTGTTATTGTTAAAATTAATATTTAATACAACATGATTAAGATATAATGATAAATAAAGCACGAAGCACATAAGTCAAAACAAAGCTTAAAATTGGCTAAGATTAGTGATACATACCGCTAGCTTCAGGTGCACTGGGTTGTGCGAAAGGCGCTCCACCAGTCGGGTACGGGGGGCCTCCAGTCGGGTACGGGGCCCCCGCAGTAGGGTACGGCGCGGGAGTCGGGTACGGGGCCGCGCTTTGTGCGCCCGTACCGGGGTACGAGCCCGCCGGGTACGAGCCGGTCGGGTACGGGGCACCCGTGGGGTACGCCGCCGGGTACGGCATGCTCGCATTTTGAGCGGGGTACTGTGTTACAACTGGAACGATAAATATTTATGTTGTAGTGTGATCATGAATATGCATGCTTTATTGTAACTAAAACGATACTAAATTATCTGTTTCCACATAACTCAAATACTCGCGTATGATCCGTGAGGAAAGTATTTTGTGTGATTTTAAGTAGCTGCGCTTTGTAATCATGCACGTGATCAAAGACAGTAGGGACAAGATCTAAGATCACAGTTTCGATCGTTCAGCGTGATAAAGTTCGCATATTACAATAAATCTAATCGTAAACGTGACATTTATTATAAAAATAAATCGAATTCCATTGCACAATGAATATTTACTTCAAACATGTGATAATAATAATCAGAAATACCATCGTGACGTAGTCAATACGTAATTCATTCACAACTTTCGATAATTCGATTGCGTCTTTCTGTTTTGTTCGGCGCAAACGAAAATAAAGCAAATCAAATTAAGGATTGATGCGAGGGAATTAGTGGCGACTTGTGAACTAATAATAATGTAATTAGTGATATTCAGTGGGTATTACTGCCGATGAGCTCTCGCTCGGATTTGTCCAAGGATATTTACATAATTAAGTTTTACAAGTTGTTAGGTGCTTCCTTTACTTTCTCAAGATGTATGTTTATAGATATTATTATTCAATTTGGTTAAGTTTGTTAATTGAATATTCATTGTAATATTATCGAGACAATAAACTTAAAGTAATTGAAGTAATTTTAGATCTACTGGGAGGGCAGAAGAATATTAATATAATTCGCAGATGTTTTTAATTCTACTAACACTATCGTGTAGAGGGTTTAAAAAAAATTATGCTTGTTATGGTTATTTTGCCGTTTCTCTGGGATACACCATCGAAATGCAGACATACTATACGTTCCTATCAATATATTATATCCCAACGATAATCGAGAATGTAATGTTTTTGTAAAAAATATTGAATCCATGTTGCTTGTTTCCTCAAAATTACTTCAAGTGGATTAATATACTATTTTATCAACAAACAGGTTGTAAACGTATAAACTCTTTAGTCAAGGCCTAAAGAAGACCTCGACTCGATTTGGATGTACTTATTCAACAATATCGATGACTGTTTTCCTTATGAATTCTCCTCGAGTGAATGTACCCAATAAATTATTAACAATCCATTGGACTTGCTGGAACTATGGAATCATTACTACATTTTTATCGTCAAATACATTACTATTAGTCAGATACATTTCTGTGCTAACTAACTCAGAAATCTGTCTACCTTCTCAGTCCGCAGGAATTATTTCCACTATCAAATTATAATTTTTGTTCTTTTTATAAATGAAGATTCAAAAAAAAATTCTTAGGAATGACAACTCAAGGAATGAGTTCCAAATGGTGTAAGATAAAGAGATGTCATTACTACATTATCGTTAACTACAAACTAAATACAGGTGTTTGATCCCTGCAACTTGGATATGACCTCATGTGCATATTATTAAGTGATTGTATTACGAGACGCGAAGGACCAATTTATAAATGAAATCCAACAATTTAGCCAGTTTTTTTAAATAATCTGTATTTAGTAATTCAAAAAACATCGTTATTAATGTATAACAAAATTAACTATTGTAGTTTCTCGCTTATTCTCGAACAAACAATATCCTGTATCATTGCATTAGTTCGTAGATATGACGAATTATACTCCTGATGTCAAATTTTGGAACCTATTTTAGGCACAATGAAAATGATGACATTCTTATTTCATTTACGAATTTGTTTGAAAATGTTTCATCTGTTTTTTTTCTTCAAAGACGCGTCTATACGCGATTAAACTTTAGGAACTAAGGATTCTCTCCTTTTTTTATTATGAAGTTAGAGTTAGAGTGTGCACTCACCGGGGTAGGGTTGCGGCGCGTACTGCTGCTGCGGGTACGGCCGCCCTTAGAGTTAGAGTGTGCACTCACCGGGGTAGGGTTGCGGCGCGTACTGCTGCTGCGGGTACGGCCGCCCTTAGAGTTAGAGTGTGCACTCACCGGGGTAGGGTTGCGGCGCGTACTGCTGCTGCGGGTACGGCCGCCCTTAGAGTTAGAGTGTGCACTCACCGGGGTAGGGTTGCGGCGCGTACTGCTGCTGCGGGTACGGCCGCCCTTAGAGTTAGAGTGTGCACTCACCGGGGTAGGGTTGCGGCGCGTACTGCTGCTGCGGGTACGGCCGCCCTTAGAGTTAGAGTGTGCACTCACCGGGGTAGGGTTGCGGCGCGTACTGCTGCTGCGGGTACGGCGCCGGCTGCGTCGTGATCGTCGTCGTCGTCACTGTGGCCGCTGCTGGCGGGATACATCGTTACTTATTACTTATCATCATAGTCAATTGAAAAAAATAGAAAAGTAACTGTAAAGTTGTACAATAAGGAAAGAAAGACTTATTAAATCATCAGTCTCTGTCAACATTTGCGTCTGTCACATAATTTTCGACAGTGTCCCCACAAGATAAGAAATTAATGAATGTGATGTAAAATAAAAACAATGTATTATGGAGGGTTTCGATTCAGTTGTTAGGTTAACATTGTGTATCAATCAATCTATATTTTTCTCACTTAAGTAAATTTAGAATATACTATAGTCAATCTCCTGAGCACCAATATCACCATTAAATATTATTAACGACATCCATGAACAAGAAGCACAAGTATACATACGCGAGAGCACTTGTCCGCGGTTCCTGCGGCGGCGGCAGCAGCACGCCAGCACGAGCAGCAGCAGCACCACGCCCACCACCGCGTACGCGATCGTCGACATGTTCATCGCGCGCCGGCTGAACTGGCTCTTCTCCTGGTTTTAGAAGACAATAAGAAAACTCAACTACATTTGTGTAGTTTCTAATTGTACTCTAATGTTATATAAATGGAGGAATGTTTTAATTTTTTATTATCTACGTTTTAATTTAAAAAACGGATTTAAAAATTATTGTACCATTAGAAACCTATATATTTACCAATTAATATATTCTATTTTTTATGCTTAATAAAGACAGTCAGAGCACTTATCTATTGCAAAGGGAAAAGATTGAATGTGTTGTTTATAATAAGGGACTACTTAACTAGAATTATCAGTAGATATCAATGTTTCAAAACATGGATTTAATTAAAAAAAAACCAGACAAATAGGGTACTTTTAAGAAAATTTGTATCCAGATAAAGTAGGGTACATACAAGTAACCAAAAATGAGGAATTATTAATTTAAATAGAACCAGTTATAAATATAAATTTATAAAGAATAGAAAAAATTTGATCACGAGGCGGGACTCGAACCCGCATCCTTTCGCGCCATACCGGGGCGGATGCCTGACCAACTCAGCCACTCGTGATCGAATTTTTTCTATTCTTTATAAATTTATATTTATAAAGCATTTGAATGCCATAAAACCAAAATATCAATCAGAACCAGTTATAACTTCTCCTGGCTAAAGATTTTTTTGTTTTTACTTTTTACACAGTAGTTATTCCATTGGAGTGTGATGAAATTTGCTCCATTAATATAATACATATTATATATGAAATCATGTTATTAATGACTATTACACAAAAAATAGCATATCTCCCATCACTTCCTGTGATGTTTCCATGAATCACACTTGCATGTAAACAATGATATTTTATCTCACACTAGCGACCAAACAGACATCATCCTCACATACTTACATGTGTACAAAGATTAAATGGTTATGAGTTTTTCTAAAAATTTTTCCACAAGATTTTCTTGATTGTATAATAAAAAAAAGAGTTTCCACTATTCTTTGTTTAGCTTCACTAAACTTTATAGATATTTCATAATATATAATGTATATGACAAGAATAACATAAACTTCCTCTTGTTGCAATGTGCTCACAATAGTTAGAGTTTAAAATAAACTTTAACATGGTTTAAAGAAAACAATTATTACTTTTATAAATGCAACGGTAATAGATACCTATTACTGTTGCATTTATTATTATTAACTACTTTTTACAAATGTACCTACATTGTATTAACATCAATTTTATACAATGCACGACAGTAAGTTTACATAAACTGTTGCAATATTTATAAAACAACTTGCTGGACCAGTTCTACTCATACATTAAAATCATTCATTGCATGAGTGTTTACTTACAGATTTTTAACAAAAATGGGGTCATGCTAGAGGACCAACCTTGCTTTAGCACTCAAGAGTAATGAGCGCGGGTTCCACACGAATAATTAACGAATTGGCGACACTATTCAACTTCAATGCACTACTCAAATCAAGGTCAAGGATGACTATTGTCGTGACGTTAAAACTACACTCCATTAATTTCTTAAATCACCCGACATTAAATCTGCATCGGTGAAAATATAAAAAATACATCACACAAAATGACTCACCTCAAAGAAGCGATCAAAATCGTCATCAAATTCTTTATTGTCGAACATAATACGCTCAGCTGTACGAGCTGAATCGCATCTTTAACGATGATACAGCACGGACGATATTGAATTATATCACGAATGCAAAAATAAAATAGGATTTCCCCGATAACAACTAGGCTTGTTTATTGAGCGATGCTACGTATGCTAAATCACTGTATACTTTATATAAATTAATACATGAGCCACGTAAAGTTGCACTGGCAGTTGATAATTTCCTAAATATATCAGGTAAGTCGTATTCTACCTGTATTTGAATACACAATTGAATTATCAACAAAAACCACCTTAGTTGCCTAGCCCTAAATCACTGTTCCCGACTCCCGTTTTGTTTGTGTGATATTGTCAAATTTTAACTGTCACTTGTCAGCCATATTAAAATGTCATGTTGACACGAACGTCCTTGATAGATTTTTTTCAGTTACCGTTTACCGTACGTACTTACGTAGTTCATTTGCACATTGTTAATTCTTCTTATTTTTTTAATAATAATGTAATAAAAGTATACTGCAAACAATCATATAATATCCTCATAAGGTTTTTTATGAGACTGCGAGTTATTTTCGATGTACTTAGAGTCACCAGTGCAAACTTAGCACCCCATCAATGGAATTTTGGGTCGAAAATGACCTTGATCGTTAGGTCCCCGTTAGGTCCTTTAAGGTCCCACAATTTTTTCGTTAGGTCCCCTTTAGTTTTTTTTTAAATAATTTTTTAAATTTTAGGTATAAAAAAAAATGCACTTTAGCACCCCATCCATAGAATTTTGGGTCAAAAATGACCTCAATCGATAGGTCTCCGTTAGGTCCTATAAGGTCCCACAGTTTTTTCGTTAGGTCCCCTTTAGTTTTTTTTTAAATAATTTTTTTTTAATTTTAGGTATAAAAAAGTTACACTTTAGCACCCCATCCATAGCAAAATTGGCAAATTTTATCAAAATCGTATTCTTTACCGTTAGGTCCGTATGGGCTCATCATTGAAATTGTTGAATTATTTATTTTATTAAAATTATAAAATAATAAAAACCTGCGCATGCGCCTTAGAGCATTAAGGCATGCGCACATCATACATAAACAGCGCGAAATTTAAAATGGTATCGTTTCATTTATTACCTAAATAAATCTATTGTTCTGAGAGTGCTTATTTATTAAAAACCTACTTTTCAACCTAGAATTAAAATAACCTGGTATTAGTGTCAATCTATGGTGTCAATATATTTTTTGTAGCGGCCACAGGGCCACACTACGGTCGAGGTATAGATTCGGAAAGAATAACATGCAACAAATCATTAATTTGATTCGGGATGACCTTCGCGTGGACACTCGAGGGGGCGGTATTCCAGTGGAACTGCAAGTGATGGCAGTTATTCGATATTGGGGCCGGCATGAGGTAGATGTGTCATGTGACCAGCGTTCCCAACCGTACGATAATTATCGTACAAACACGATAATTTGGTGCCTACGTACGATGTACGATAGCATGTTATTATCGTACGCTGATTTTACGATAATTTCTATCAGGCAAAATTCGAGAATTTATATTATTTCACCCATACAAATATGAAATTTTGACGTGTTTCATATCGAACTTTCATGGGAACAGTGCAATTTTGTCAGATTGAATTTTAAACTTGGCGCGTTTATTGAACATAAAGTGGAAATGGAGGTCTGTAGTCTGTACCACGCGTAAAACCAAAAGAGTATAGTGAATATGGCACGTAAAACGTTTGGGTTTCAGTGTCCCGTTGATTTGACAGCGGTAGTTAAACAAAGATTAACTATAGAGAACTTGCATACTTATCAATATTACAATTTATATGATTTATTTATTTATAATAGGCATGACGACAGTATCCATAAATGATCGTATTAGTGTTTTTAAGGGAAAATGTACACTAAATAAATTCAATATAGTGACTTAGAAATCTTAAAACCATTAAGATTAATGAGATTATCAATAAAATAAAACATTGAAATTCTGCAGTTAGCCATTTTGACTAAAACACGCGTGACGTCACGCATAAGTAAACAACTCGCGTCAGATGTGTTTTGTTGTTATGAATATGTTGAGAATACGCATTTTTATTTATTTTCTATTGTTTCACGTATGCTTTATCGACTCAGAACATAAATACAATTGGGAATTCACGAATACGTGGTTCGGGGTTCTCCGCATCAACTTTATACAATCATTTCTTATTATTTCTCGCTTGAAATAATTACTAACACATTTTTGAGCATTATTTTTATGTGGATTCATACTGCAATACTGCACACCACTCATAAACTTTGAAATTCGTTTATATAACACATATTAATTAAAGACTTTTTTAATTTTCTTCACAATGCGTACAAATAATTACGTATTTACCAAAGTTTGACGTCACGCCTACGCCATGACACCTGCGAGCTGTTTTGGCACAGATATTAAATATTTTTTGAAAAATGGCTTTAATCTTCGTTAAATTTAAGTATATTACCGAAATATAGGGTTTTTCTTGTATAGTAAACGTATACACACATTATGGAAGAGGATTTCAAAATCTTTCGTCATGCCTATTGACTTTATTCTAAAAAGTACGATAATTTCGAACCAAAAACGCCTAATGTACGATAATTTTACGCCCCTGGTACGATAATCAGCTCACTTCAGGTTGCTAACACTGCATGTGACTTGTGCTCTAGTTTTGGATATATACAATAGAAAAGCCTGTATAACGATCTATTACATTACAGATCCAAGAAGATTGTGCTGACATTCACAGAATGAGTCAACAGACACTTTCCCGTTTGTCCCGAAATGTTGCTATTGCGTTAGCTTCTAAAAGTTCGCGTTATATTAATATGCCGTCGAACTCAACCGAGGAAGCCAAAGCAATTAGGAAATTTGAGGCCATAATATGCGGGATGAAGCGTATCATTGGTGCAATAGATTGCACTCATATTAAGATACGCAAAGTGAGTGGAGAGGCTGGACAGTACTATGTTAATAGGAAGGGACATTACTCCATTAACACTCAAGTATGAACATTGTACAATAACATTTTAGTTTGATCATAGTGTATTTAAAGTAATAAATTTTCATTGTTATGTGTGCTATTATGTGTTTCTAATTTATAATAATATTGATGACAATAATTACAGGTAGTATGTGACTCTGACCTTAAAATCTGCGATATTGTGTGTCACTGGAGAGGAAGTACACATGATTCCCGCATATATAGAGAAAGCTCAATAAAGCGGAGGTTTGAGGAGAATGAATTTCATGGGAAGCTGATTGGAGATAGCGGGTATCCTTGTACTTCGCATCTTCTAACACCAATATTAAGACCAAGGACACAGGCAGAAGAAAGGTACAACCTGAGTCACATACGAACGAGGAATACTGTAGAGCGTTGCTTTGGGGTGTGGAAGCAAAGATTCCGCATACTCAACGAAACAATGCGAGGGTCTCTGCAAGTGATCAAGACCACTATTGTTGCTTGTGCAGTTTTGCACAATTTAGCAATACTCTTTAATGAGTCTATTTTAAATCAAGGTATTTGTGCAAACTAATATGTAAACAAAGTATATTTAATAATGCCAATACATAAAAAATAAGCATATTTTAATTCTTTATTTTGTATTTTTCTAGATCCTTCAGGCCTTGAAAATCAATTATTAATCGATCCAACTATCCCTGATAATATAGAAGATGAAGACGAAAATATAAACAGGGCCATTTATATTGAAACTTATTTTAATCAATAAAAACCATATTTTATTATTTTTCAAAATTTATTTTTTTTAAATATTCCTCCTCTAATGCAAGTATTTGGAGCTTCTTCTCGTGAAGCTCCCTCTCTTGTTCTATTCTTAATAGGTGAAGCTCCCTCTCTTGCTCTATTCTTAATAGATGCAACTCTTGTTGTTGCTTCATTAATTCCTCCCTGCTTTTTTTGCAAGGAGGAATAATTGATGCTCGTAATTGGAATTTGATTTCCCACTGTAAAAATAACATAAACATTAAACATTATTTCACATAAATCACAGCTGAACAATAAGCACAGGAAATTTCATGAAATTCTATTTTCAACATTACATACTTACGTTTTTTTTGGTTTAGCTTTGAAAATATGATGTGTAGGATTTATACGTGGCAATTCAGTGGAGAAATTTGGCAATTCAGGCTAAAAATAAAAAAATAATAATTATTTTAAAATAATATAAATTTTATTTATAATACTGATATTTTTGTATAACATAACTGATAAAAATATTATACAAATTATTATATAATATGATTACCTATGCATGTGCAGTGCTTTCATCATTTTCATTCAATTTCAATGTATTATTCTCTTCCATTTCTGCAGTTATTCCATCTTGTTTTTTTTGTACTGCTCTTCAACATGAATAACATGGTTCGGTCATAGAAGAAATCTCGTTGAGATACTGATTTTGTGTCTTTAAACATTTTGAACGGACAGATCGTTCAATTTTATATTGTTGCTTTAATAGTTTATAACTGGATTACTGGTATCATCCATGCAAAATAATAATAATAATATTAAACAAATCATATAATGTGCAATGCAATCAAGATGAAAAGTATCAAAATATCAAGTCACACTGTGTGTTTTTCCTTGAAAACTACATCTCTTTCAAATTGTTTCTTTTTAAATTTATTAATCATAGTTTAAAGTTTTCGTCATGTTTTCAACTCAGTTTTCAATTATTAGAAATCACTAAAATCCTAAGCTAAAATCGCAGAAAATAAAATCACTTTGACAAGCTTTGACACATCAACAACTCAGGTTTTAATGACAGTTAACTGTTAAGTGTTGCCAAATAAATTTTCGAAATAAAAAGCCAGTCTCATCTTTCGAACCAGACGTGACTAGTATAGATTTATTTATTGATTTAATAAATGAAACGATACCAATTTAAATTTCGCGCTGTTTATGTATGATGTGCGCATGTCTTAATGCTCTAAGGCGCATGCGCAGGTTTCAATTATTTTATAACTAGTGCCCCGGCTTCGCCCGTGGTACATATTTAGTATCCTATATCCTTCTCCTGGCTCTAAACTACCTCCCTGCCAATTTTCAGCTAAATCAGTTCAGCCGTTCTTGAGTTATAAGTGGAGTAACTAACACGACTTTCTTATAAATATATAGATTTTAATAAAATAAATAATTTAACAATTTCAATGATGGACCTATACGGACCTAACGGTAAAGAATACGATTTTGATAAAATTCGCC
Organism: Colias eurytheme; assembly: GCF_061535395.1. Classification (NCBI taxonomy): domain Eukaryota; kingdom Metazoa; phylum Arthropoda; class Insecta; order Lepidoptera; family Pieridae; genus Colias; species Colias eurytheme. The sequence goes on from NC_143001.1 coordinate 8,353,388, forward strand.
AATTTTGATATGGATGAGGTGCTAAAGTGTAATTTTTTTATACCCAAAATTAAAAAAAAAATATTTAAAAAAAAACTAAAGGGGACCTAACGAAAAAATTGTGGGACCTTATAGGACCTAACGAAGACCTATAGATTAAGGTCATTTTTGACCCAAAATTCTATGGATGGGGTGCTAAAGTGTAATTTTTTTATACCTAAAATTTAAAAAATTATTTAAAAAAAAACTAAAGGGGACCTAACGAAAAAATTGGTGGACCTTAAAGGACCTAACGGGGACCTAACGATCAAGGTCATTTTCGACCCAAAATTCCATAGATGGGGTGCTAAGTTTGCACTGGTCTTAGAGTCTGGCCAGCCAAAGCTGAAGCTGTGGTTTGTGGTCAAAAGAGGATGACACTGACATTTGACAATGTTATAAAAATTAAAATATCAAAATTCAAGAGGCACTTTATTATAACCTCTAATAAAATAAAAACGAGATGTTTAATAATTTAATAAGATTATTTCCAATAACAATACAACGCACGGCTTTACACAATGCATACTTAAAGGTGGAGTTGCACAGTTCTGCTACAAGCTATGCAGTTAAAAAAACAACATCGGCTGCCGGAGGTAAATCTTTCAATATTTATTAAATTTTGAGTCTCCAGCCTGTACTTGTATACGTAGTATATTATTATTAGTCTGTGGCCTGTACCTATATGCATACTGCATGTAGGTTTCATTTCTCATTCACAAACTTTCTTTATGCATTTTAACAGAACTTTCATTTAAAATTTTAAATTATAATGTAGGTAATTATAAATTCTATTTATTTTAAGGTGTGCTGGGGTTGGGAAAGGGTAAGAAGAAGGGTGGGAAATTGACGGCCATTGAAAAGAAGGAACTTCCCGTGGAGACAGACCCAGAGAAGCTTGTGAACTATGTGTGTGGTTCCAATATATACCTCACTGGAGAAGATGTCAAAGTGAGTATTGTTTCTTGCTTTCTTAATATTACACCAATAACAATGTGTAAGTTTGTGAGGATGGATGTATGTATGTATGTTTGTCTGTTGTTGAAACTGCATTGCACGGCAACATTTTTTATATATGTAGGTAATACTCAAAGGTTTTTATGACATTCATAACAGAAATGACTAAGATCTTGTTATTGCTATATAGCATAGTGACTATGAGTGGACTCTACAGTACACAACAACACACAATATGAGCATTATTTTGCTCAATCAACTTGTAAGTCAATAATTATTATAATAATTAACATATTTTACCATGTGTTTTAATGAACTCTGTACAAGTTGTAAACAGAGCAGGATGTAGTGACATTTCATGATTTTTTTCTCTTCCATGATTGAATCAAGACATAAAACAAAAGAAATTATTTTACATATAAATTATGAAATTTTATAAAGTAATTTTTCAGTTTATTCATGAGCTACTTATAATTTTTAAACAGATTTACATGTTTATATGTCATGTGGAGGTTTAAGTTTTAGTTCATTTCTAAATATACATCAAATCAAACATAAGAAAATCAATAATTTTCAGATAAAAGATGACAGCGAGTACCCTGATTGGTTGTGGAAGCTGAACATGGGAGCGCCGCCTCGCATCGAGGAGCTCGACCCTGACACTAAGGAGTATTGGAAGAGAGTGCGCGCTGTCGGCATGAGGAGGAACAATAAACTGCGCTCTATGAAGAAGTTTTAGATTATTATCCAACCTGCTATATGTTTTGTAACTTATATTGTGTTGTAAATGTAATGGTGGTGTATTATTAAATAATCATAGTATTTACACTAATATTATAAAGAGTTTGTTTGTTGGAGCGCAGCTAATGTTCATTTATATGTACATAAACTAGCTGTGCCCTGCGGTTATTCCCGCATAGCTCCGCTCCTATAGGTCTTAGTATGATGATATATAGCCTATACCTATAGCCTTCCTCGATAAATGGGCTATCTAACACCGTAAGAATTTTTTTAAATCAGATCAATAGTTTCTGAGATTCAAACAAACAAACAAACTCTTCAGCTTTATAATATTGGTATAGATTATTCATCTGTATAGTAATTTCTGTTGCTATATTCATCAATTTGTGTTGTAAAATATGTTTTTACAAGTACAAGTTGATTGTATCAGGGTTATGAAATTGTGTGGGTTGGATAATGTTAGTGAATACTGTGTAATGTAGAGTTAGTGATGTGACGTGCTGGACTGAACACTAGATATTTTAATCGTTTTAGCAATAAATATTTGTAATTGTTACTAAAAACGTTTTTTATTCTGTGTATTCCTATTTATTTTAATTAAAGTCAAGAGCATACTCAAATTAGTTAGATAAAAAAATATTTGGGCAGTTGTAAAAGGGTTCATATTATGCAGTTCATATTCAGTAAAAATTATACCTATTGCATTTATTTGCAATCATTTAATTTGCATATGTTAATAAGACTCCGTAGATAGCGCTGAAATCTGCCCGCCACTTTGCTAATGTATGCTCTACGCCCGCCACTCTTTATTAAAACGATAATGTAGACTAGACTTTAATATCCTAAATAAAATCTCTTTGCATAAGACAACTGAGCAAGGACAATAAAACAAGCATTTTGACAATCAAGCGGTCGAGAGTCGCAACAAAATTATTTTGATGTATTTTTAACTAAATTTTAGTGTTTTTCTTAGCATATATTAAAATTCATTGTGTAAAATGGCGTGTAAGAAACCGTTAGGTAAGTAGAAAGATAAAATTAATCAAAATTTTTGTATTTTTAAAAATTGCATATCGCGATCGCGATCGGTACAAAAGCGGTACAGTCAACAACAAAATAACGGACGGATTTTATAATATGGTTTTATGTGTTTGAAGATAGAAGGCTAATGGATATAGGCTTCTCTTTGTTGCGACGTAAAATCTCATTCCCATACAAAGATTCATTATGATGCTGATTTGAATCACTTCGAAATTGATAAATTCCGATTTATGGCGCTATGTTAAAAAAGTGGCATGAATGGCAATCGTCAAGTTCCTTTCACCACACGAGCGAAGCCGCTGGCAACAGCTAGTTAGTAATACATCTAGTGGTAGGAAGTTAGTTGTTATAAATTTGAATGCTATATATTTTTCCACGCAGCTAATCATACACCGTTGAACGGTTCTACGATAAGGTTGGGTATTATTATTTCTAACTAGCTATCTCTGAAGTATTGCACTGTACTATGATGTGTAGGGCCGGGGCCGGGCGCGTACCGGCTGCCGACGACGGTGGGGTTCGCGGAGCACGACCCGTCGCGCAACCGCAGCCCGATGTACTCGTTCGGGCTGAACGCCGGCTCGCGCTTCAAGCAGCTCGGCCCCGGGCCCGCCTACCGCATCGACCGCATCACGCGCGACGGCCTCGTCTCCTCGCCCGCCTGGAGCTTCGGAGCTAGGTACCGCTTGATATGTCCTTTGCAAGTCGGTTCAATCAGTGATAATACCTAATTAAGTACACATGTTTAACGCGGATATGTTATTAGGTTTGGGAAATGATTGATTGCTCTATTCTATGAAATGATAATAATATGTAATCGAAAATATATTCTTAAAGTTTTGATTAATATGTTATCGGTACTAACTAAAAAAGTAATACCTAACTATGTTATGTTAAAGTTTCATGATAAATCTTATCTAATGATAAATAACAAAACAAGGTATTATCACAGTATTACAATATTATTTCCGCTAAGTTATGTTTAAAGTTATGCGCGTCGAAGAATTCGTTCCAAATAAGTTCCAAATGCATCGAAAAATTGTTAAGTATTATATTCTCTCTCTCTCTCTTTTTCTGTTTAAGTCTATAATCAATCCATACTAATATTATAAATGCGAAAGTAACTCTGTCTGTCTGTCTGTTACTCAATCACGCCTTAACTATTGAACCAATTTGCATGAAATTTGGTATAGAGATATTTTGATACCCGAGAAAGGACATAGGATAGGTTTTATCCCGGAAATCCTACGGGAACGGGTTTTTCTTTGAAAACGCGGGCGAAGCCGCGGGCGGAAAGCTAGTATGTTATAATTATATTATGTCGTTCGAATGTCAATGTCGAGTTGGAATCAGTTGGTTTCATTTGACCGGTGTGCGGGCAGGCTGGCGGGCCGCGCGGGCGGGCGCGTGCCGGGGCCGGGCGCGCACGCCCCCGAGCGCTGCCCGCCGACGCGCGAGCCGCGCGCGCCGCAGTACTCCATGGGCGCGCGGCTCGGCTTCGCGCCGCGGCGGGCCGGCCCCGCGCCCAACGCGTACGCGCTGCGGCTCGGGCCCGGCTCGCCCGCCTACACCATGGGCGCGCGCGTGGGCTTCGCGCTCAAGCCGCGCTCGCCGGGCCCGGCCGTGTACTTCCAGCGCGACGCGGACGTGTACCGCCCGCGCGCGCCGGTCTACTCGCTGGCCGCGCGCTCCGACGGCGCCGGCAAGGGGCCCAAGACGCCCGGCCCCGCCGCCTACCCGCCCAACCTATATAACACGAAGAAGGTACACGTGTGACCCTGCTGCCTTTTCTTTTTTTGTAACTGAACTTAATTCCTTTGTCCATTTTATACTTCGTTGATTCGTTCATTAAATTGCACGAAAAATATTTCATGTAGCTATTTAAACCTTATATGTATTTTGTAAGTAGTAATTAACAAATATCACCCAATTTGTATCACGTCTATCGGTCGCCTGTAAGCTGTAGCACGCATGATATTACGAACTTGTAACATATCGCATAGATAATGGTGCACTTACGTATAACGCATATAGAGCGCTAAAAGTAGAGCTAGAAAACAACTTTAATTGCTTAGAATCTTAGATATATAATTTACTTATAAACTTGATTATATATTGCAGAATCCGTACGCCTACTCGTTCGGCACGAAGCACGGAGACTACGCGCCACCGATGATCATCAAGGAAGACACTATGGATTGTCTATGATCGACGCTCAGACCGAATTAACAATTCGAAGAAAACGTCTTGGTTACATTTAAAAGACAACTCAAAAACATCAGCAATTATTTTGAGTTGAAATGGTTTTCCTGACGTTTAATGTGAAAAAAATTGTAAAAATGAACAGAAAATGTAATTGTTTGTGATGACTTTTGGATTTGAAATGTTTGTATTTTTTTCGAATCCGCACCGTTACTGTTCCACTTTTGATGTACGTTGTAATGTTTGTTAATAAAACATTGTTAAAGTTGTATTCATTGTTTAATTCCAATACCCAGAGGCGCAGAGCAAACGGTTATCTAAATATGTAATTGATAGTGCAAGAAAAAGAGCACGTGTTGAAACAGTTCTCACTATGCATCATTAAATTATTTTGTACATAATATGGACCAGTTTTAATTGAAAATATTGTTTTCTTCTTTGTAACTTTAGGCATACGTCATGCACATACATACATACGTAATTGAAATAACAACAACATTTAAATTGCACAATATATATATTATTGTTATAACTCATATAACACGTAGAGAGATCAGTGGAGGTGTGTGAAGCCGGCGGGCTGCAGCGGAGTGTCCTCCGGCGTCGCGCTCTGCTCGTCCAGCGGCCGCGCTCCCCACTGAGATCACAGAAAGTTTACACTTTTAATACTTATATTAACAAATCACTTTATAATTTTCTGAATAAAAAATTATGTTTGAAATAAGCTCAAAAACAAACATTTTTATTCAGGTTGATTTCTTTTAGAACAGATTTTCAATTAACCATAATTTCGAAAGGCAATTTACATGAACGAGTCACTATGAAAGTTGCTGGTTGGAAATTATGTGTAAGTGTCGTGTATGAAGTGTCGAGTTTGAAGTGTCGTGTATGAAGTGTCGAGTTTGAAGTGTCAGGTGTTATGAATCGTATTCGTAGTGTCTGTGTGTAGTGTCGAGTTTGAAGTGTCGTGTATGAAGTGTCGAGTTTGAAGTGTCAGATGTTATGTATCGTATTCGTTTATGTATCGTATTCGTAGTGTCTGTGTGTAGTGTCGAGTTTGAAGTGTCGTGTATGAAGTGTCGAGTTTGAAGTGTCGTGTATGAAGTGTCGATTTTGAAGTGTCAGGTGTTATGTATCGTATTCGTAGTGTCTGTGTGTAGTGTCGGGTATTAAGTGTCGTGTTACGTGAAGTGTCGAGTTTGAAGTGTCGTGTATGAAGTGTCGAGTTTAAAGTGTCGTGTATGAAGTGTCGAGTTTGAAGTGTCGTGTATGAAGTGTCAATTTTGAAGTGTCAGGTGTTGAGTATCGTATTCGTAGTGTCTGTGTGTAGTGTCGGGTATTAAGTGTCGAGTTTGAAGTGTCGTGTATGAAGTGTCGAGTTGGAAGTGTCGTGTATGAAGTGTCGAGTATGAAGTGTCGAGTTTGAAGTGTCAGGTGTTATGAATCGTATTCGTAGTGTCTGTGTGTAGTGTCGAGTTTGAAGTGTCGTGTATGAAGTGTCGAGTTTGAAGTGTCAGATGTTATGTATCGTATTCGTTTATGTATCGTATTCGTAGTGTCTGTGTGTAGTGTCGGGTATTAAGTGTCGAGTTTGAAGTGTCGTGTTTGAAGTGTCGAGTTTGAAGTGTCGTGTATGAAGTGTCAATTTTGAAGTGTCAGGTGTTATGTATCGTACTCGTAGTGTCTGTGTGTAGTGTCGGGTATTAAGTGTCGAGTTTGAAGTGTCGTGTATGAAGTGTCGAGTTTGATTAAGTGTCAGGTGTTATGTATCGTATTCGTAGTATGTGTGTAGTGTCGGATATTCAGTGTCGAGTTTGAAAGTCGTGTATGAATTGTCGAGTTTGAAGTGTCATGTATGAAGTGTCGATTTTGAAGTGTCAGTTGTTATGTATCGTATTCGTAGTGTCGGTGTGTAGTGTCGGGTATAAAGTGTCGAGTTTGAAGTGTCGTGTATGAAGTGTCGAGTTTAAAGTGTCTTGTATGATGTGTAGTGTATGAAGTGTCGAGTTTGAAGTGTCGTGTATTAAGTGTCGATTTTGAAGTGTCAGGTGTCGTATTCGTAGTGTCGGTGTGTAGTGTCGGGTATTAAGTGTCGACTTTGAAGTGTCGATTTTGAAGTGTCAGTTGTTATGTATCGTATTCGTAGTGTCGGTGTGTAGTGTCGGGTATTAAGTGTCGAGTTTGAAGTGTCGTGTATGAAGTGTCGAGTTTAAAGTGTCGTGTATGATGTGTCGTGTATGAAGTGTCGAGTTTGAAGTGTCGTCTATTAAGTGTCGATTTTGAAGTGTCAGGTGTTATGTATCGTATTCGTAGTGTCTGTGTGTAGTGTCGAGTTTGAAGTGTCGTGTATGAAGTGTCGTGTATGAAGTGTCGAGTTTGAAGTGTCGTATATGAAGTGTCTTATTTTATTTTATTTTCTTTATTGGAAAACAAACAGAGAAAAAGACAGAGATATGTAGAACAAAAAAAAATCTTTTTAACTAAACATACATGAAAATGCCTCCTTATAGTGTTTTCACTGTGATTAATTTTTCCGCGCGGCTGGAGTCGCGGGCGGAAGCTAGTTTATAATACATATTACTGTGGGGTTCCATCTCTTCACTATATGACTTATATCACGTCTATTTTTACGCAATAACACTGTTAATTTATAATTGTTTTCAAGCGCGTTCGTATCTACAATTAGACTAGGAATAGGAAAGAAACTGGTAAGACAAGCAACCTCCTCGGAGAGCGGGAACTCCCGCAGCGTGCGGTAGAGCAGCGCGGCGTGCAGCAGGTCGGCGAGCGCCAGCAGCCGCAGCGCGGTCTCGAACCCCAGCGCGAACGACAGCACGCCGCCCAACACCGGACCTGACACATACAACATCGGTTTGCTAATTAACAAGTTTTTTGATTTTAATTTTTGTTATCTTATTAACCATATTACTGATTTAAATTGGGATAAACCTAACTTATATAGCAAAATACAGTATAATATTCATATATTACAATTGTATTAAAAAACTAGATTTCCGCCCACGGCTTCGCCCGCGTTTTCAAAGGAAAACCCGCATAGTTCCCGTTCCCGTGGGATTTCCGGGATAAAACCTATCCTATGTGTTAATCCAAGTTACCCTCTATATGTGTGCTAAATTTCATTGTAATCGTAGATTTTACGTGAAATAGTAACAAACATCCATACATCCAAACAAACTTTCGCCTTTATAATAGTATTAAGATGATCACAAAATATATAAACAAGTGTAACAATAATCCGGCTCGAAGGACCAAAAAGAGGGATGTATGGGCTACTGAGTTGATATGAAATGATATTCCATACATTCCTTTATTTGATAAGTCGATAGATTGATAATTTGATAGGATGATGTAAAAACAGTTATTGCTTTTGATCACTTTATTCTGTTGTATACTTTAAACTAATGATGATATCACTATATGATTAATGATATTTGATACTCGATAAAAGCTCGATAATGATAATAATTGATAGTCGAGTAGTTGAGTAGATGTGCCTATCTGCGAGCGCAGACTGATTCGTAAAGATGTTGTTTTTACGGTAATGTATAATAGGATCGTGTCAATCGCTGACTGATGTACGTCTAGCCCGTACAATGAGCTACGTATAGAGCGAGGGCGGGTTACCGAGCGCGAGCGCGGCGCTGGCGGCGGCCTGCAGCAGCGCGGCGCGGGCCGGCACGCGGCGCGCGGGGCAGGCCGCCAGCAGCGCCGGCACCAGCGCCGCGTCCACCGCGCCCACGCCCGCGCCCACGCACGCCTGCGCCGCCGCCAGCGCGGGCAGCGAGCGCGCGCCCGGCAGCAGCAGCGCGCCCAGCCCGGCCAGCGCCGCGCCGCCCAGCGCCGCGCGCTCGGGCGCCCGCGCGCCCACGCCCAGCGTGGCCAGCAGGTAGCCCGCGCTGTCGGGCACGAACAGCGCGCCGGCGGCCCAGCGCGGCGGCCGGAAGCGGCGCAGCGCCCACAGCGGCAGGCCCGGCTCCAGCGCGGCCAGCAGCGCGGTGGCGGCCAGCACGGCGCCCGCGCCCGCGCCGCCCGCGCCGCGCCGCTCCGCCCACACCTCGCGCGCGCTGCTGCGGTACGTGACGCCCGACGAGCATGCCTACGCGAGATAACATTTAATAAATGAACTACGAAAATATATATGTTAAATACGGTAATCGCGTGAAAGAATCTATTAAATATCTCTAAAAATGAAAAATTTATGAAGCTTTGAAATTTCATAACTTTTGAAAGAATAATTTCGTTACACGAACTCGATTGGGTTCACTCGACCCGCCCGACACTACATAAGCGTAGTTGCATTTGCTGTTCGATACGTATTTCGTTTATTACTCGATGGCAGAAGATAGAAAATGCCTTCAAATATTGCATTGTATCGATGTTGTAATGGACGAAATAATAAAATAACAAGGAACTAGTCTTTCAAAAATCAATAAAAAATAATGTGATGCCATTTTAATAAAAAAAACACTATATTACACATTTTTAAAATTACCTCATTATATTCTGGTTTGTTCAAAAATAGGTACTGCATGCCTGAAATACAAACAAAATATTCAATTACGACGAATAATATACATAGTAGATACTTACATCAATTTGGTATACCAAAATAAAAAAATTGCATATTTCGCACATCATATAAATTAAGTAAACATTTACCCATATTGACCACGAAGGCCACAGCAATGAGTTGGAAGGGCGCCGCTTCGCTCCACAGCTTGTAGGCCACGCCGCCGAACGGGTAGCCCACTAGGACACCTAGGGAATCGCATTTTTTGTTATTCTTTTTCTTCTATTACATTCATCTTCACACTAATGTTAAAAGTAAAAATCGTAGAGCTTGAAATAACTCAGAACTTTAAAAAGTTAAATAATTGAGTGTACTTAATGTGTCACTTGCACTTACTGTTTTCTATGTAGGTAATGTTGTTTACGTTCAAATAAATTCACAAACGGGTTGCGGGTTTACTTTAATCAGTCGTAAAAATTTCCAATTTTAGGAAGATTAGAAAAATGATTTTAACAATAGTTAGGGAAATTTCGATTGACAGAAAAATTACGATGTCAGGAAAAATTTCTATAAGTCAGGAAAATTTCCATAAGTCGGGAAAAGTTCTATAAGCTGGAAAATTTCCATAAGAAAGAAAAATTTCTATACGCCAGGAAAATTTCTATAAACAAGGAAAATTTCTATACGTCAGGAAAATTTTTATAAGTTAGGAAAATTTCTATACGTCGGGAAAATAAATATAGATAAGGAAAATTTGTATAAGTCAGGAAAATGTTTATAAGACAGGAAAATTTTCATAAGCTGGAAAATTTATATAAGACAGGAAATATTCTATAACACAGGAAAATTTCTATAAGACAGGAAAATTCCCATAAGTCCGGAAAATTTCTATACGCCAGGAAAATTTCTATAAACAAGGAAAATTTCTATACGTCAGGAAAATATCTATACGTCATGAAAATTTCTATACGACAGGAAAATTGCTATACGTCAGGAAAATTTATATAAGCCAGGAAAATTTGACGACGCGGTTGGCGCAGTGGTAAAGTAACTGCCTACTGAGCCGACGGTCCCGGGTTCGATCGTTATAAATCAGGAAAAATCCATAAGTCGGGAAAATTACAATAAGTCAGGAAAAATTTCTACATATAAGTCAGGAAAATTTCCATAAGTCGGGAAAATTTCTATAAGCTGGAAAATTTCTATAAACAAGGAAAATTTCTATACGCCAGGAAAATTTAAGACAAGAAAATTTCCATAAGTCCGTAAAATTTCTATACGTCGGGAAATTTTTTATAAGCCAGGATAATTTCTATACGTCAGGAAAAAATCAATAAGCCAGGAAAATTTCTATACGTCAGGAAAATTTCTATGCGTCGGGAAAATTTCTATAAGCCAGCAAAATTTCTATAAGGCAGGGAATTTTCTATACGTCAGGAAAATTTTTATACGCCAGGAAAATTTCGATAAGACAGGAAAATTTCGACAAGCCAGGAAAATTTCTATACGTCAGGAAAAATACTACTGAACCGATTACAATGAAATTTAGCACACATATAGAAGGTAACTTGGAATAACACATAGGGTTGGTTTTATCCCGGAAATCCCAAGGGAACGGGCACTATGCGGGTTTTCCTTTGAAAACGCGGGCGAAGCCGCGGGCGGAAATCTAGTATATATATAGCCTTCCTCGATAAAATATGGGCTATCTAACACCGAAATAATTTTTCAAATCGGACTAGTATTTCCTGAGATTAGCGCGTTTAAACAAACAAACAAACTCTTCAGCTTTATAATATTAGTATAGATTTATGATAATTTTCAACGAAGCTCTCAAGAGTGTTCAGACTCTTCAGGGAAAACAAAATTTTTATATGCATAAATTTTTATAACATTATGCTGATAGGTAACACGCACGCGTCAAGTATTACTAACAAGCAAGTAATACTGATAATGCTCCTCAAGTAGCCTGCACAATCACTATTGAACTGGAAATAAATATTACTTGGTGTCGGTGATAACTTATTGGTGTTTAGCAAGATTTAAATGAGTAAAAGTACGCATAATCTGTTTTTCAAATTCAGCAGAACTTTAAAGATGAAAATAATAAAAACAATACAATGTAGATAGTTCAAAAAAATATATTTGGAAAGTATATGATGTATCTAGGAATAAAGCGTGTTTACCGAGAGCGACGGCGCCGAGCAGCGCGGCGAGCTGGTTGGGGCGGCGCGCGCGGCTGACGAGCGCGAGGCCGGCCACGCCCGCCAGCGCCGCGCCCGCGCCCTGCGCGCCGCGCCCCGCGCCCGCGCACACCGCGCACCCCGCGCCGTCGCACCACACCCCGCAGCACGCGAACACTGCACCACACACATACAGCCACGCTACGCCACACTTTGTTCAAGAAGTTCATTTGCTGGGCGCTATACTATGTTGAGACATAGAACGATTAGCTCGAACACCATCTCACATAATATAATATCGTCCACGGCGATTCAACTTACTGATAGAAACATTTCGAAGGTTTATTCAGTATTTCAGTGTTCATAATGGACCGTCTACAGAAGCTGCCGTTGTAGTTCTTGTTGGATTTACATAGTCTGATTATACTATATAAATCCTAAATAACTTTATTTCTGGATTTAACAAAAGCATTCGATACAGTTTCTATACCCATCCTGATACAAAATTTGAAGAAATCTAAGTGAGGAAATGAAAATTAAAAATTATTATTGATTACCTTTATGCTAATCACTACTTAAATACTGTTCATTGTGTTAAAAGTAATAATCATTTCAATGACGATCCATCTAATGCTCTTGGCGTACCACAAGGTAGTATTCTCGAACCCATTATTTTCAAAATATACATAAATACCTAAATTATCACGAATTATATTTGCGTACGCAATTACGCAGATAATAATGTACTTGATACTTCGGAAGTGTGTGTTTTTAATTGATTATGTTTGCTTGTTACTACAATGTCATCTGTGTACAGTTTGTGGTGTGCGACGTTACTTATGGCGGCGAGCGCGAGCAGCAGCGTGGCGAGGCGCAGGCAGCGCGCGGGCCCGAGCCGCTCGGTGGCCGCGGCCGCCGCCGGCGCCGTCGCCAGCTGCACGCCCGCCTTCGCGCCCAGCACCGCGCCCACCACCAGCTGCGACGCGCCGATACCCGACCCTACCGATATACAGTGGTGGACGTTTAATTAGAAACACGTAACTCGATGAAGTAGTCATCAAATTCATTTAACATTTATGTATTAACGTATGTGAGATTAAATATTATTTCATATGTAATAGAACACCCGTTTATCTAGTTTTATGAGAAATTGCTTAATTTTAATCAAACGTTAGCTTAAATTAATAAAATTAAACAACTTTAAGTGAAGTCTGATTTCCGAGTATTTTCAGTCTGGACAACAAATTAGAAACAGTATGGTTCGAGTGTTCCAAAGTCAAAACCTGTTGAAATGCCGCCAATATTTTTTTCTTCTACAAATATTTGCACCGTTTTTTAAACATTCCATCTAAAAGTTTCTGAAAATTAATTTGCTTTGCAGTAAAAATGGGTAAAAGTAAGATTTGTGACCCATCAACAAGAAAAATAATTTTAAGTTTACATTTTGACAAAAACTGAAGTTACAGGAAAATTGCAAATTATTTACAGTGTTCGATAAAAAGATATTCAATGCTTTAGTTTATTTAAAAGAGCATGGTACTTCTGATTAAGTGCCTAGAAAAGCTCGACCATGAAAAACCACTGCTCGCGAGGATAGGCAAATGATTCTTTTTGCAAAGATGGATAATTTGCCTATGTTCGCGAGCAGTGGTTTTTCTTGGTTGAGCTTTTCTAGGCACTTAATCAGAAGTACCATGCTCTTTTAAATAAACTATAGCATTGAATATCTTTTTATCGAACACTCTAAATAATTTGCAATTTTCCTGTAACTTCAGTTTTTGTCAAAATGTAAAAATAAAATTATTTTTCTTGTTGATGGGTCACAAATCTTACTTTTACCCATTTTTACTGCAAAGCAAATTAATTTTCAGAAACTTTTAGATGGAATGTTTAAAAAACGGTGCAAATATTTGTAGAAGAAAAAAATATTGGCGGCATTTCAACAGGTTTTGACTTTGGAACACTCGAACCATACTGTTTCTAATTTGTTGTCCAGACTGAAAATACTCGGAAATCAGACTTCACTTAGAGTTGTTTAATTTTATTAATTTAAGCTGACATTTCATTAAAATTAAGCAATTTCCTATAAAACTAGATAAACGGGTGTTCTTTTACATATGAAATAATGCTTTATCTCTAATACGTTAATACACAAATGTAAATAAAGGAGAATGGGCATTTTACTATGGAAGTTGGGCCTGAACCCTTGAGTTGGACCAATACACATGAGATATTGTTTTTATAATAGATCATAACACATACATAACGGGAAAAATATATATAAAAAAATAATCAACCGGGTTTTTGTACAGTCACATCAAGTTTTATTTCTTTGTGTATAATATTTTTTATGCAATAAATTACTGTTATAAGACAATGACAATATCTTTATGTTACTCCAATTCACTTTCGCTTACAAATACGTACTAATCTTAAGCCTTCTAATAAACGAAATACACTAATATTATGTTTTGTAACAGGTACCTATACCGTGTTTATTATAATTCAACGTAGTTAGACGTTTTTTGTGGTTAAACTCAGTCACTCCAGTGACATTTTGATTTATATTTACTTCACTCGAATTAAAAACACCGTTATTGTGCGCAAAATAATAGCCAAATAAATAAAACTTTTTGCCTTGACTGTACAAGAACCCGGTTGATTTATTTTTTTATTTTATTTTTTTCGTAAGGTATGTGTAATGATATATCACAAAAACAATATTTCGTGTGTATTGGTCCTAGCCCAAGTTTCAGGCCCAATTTGCCCATTCTCCTTTGTAGACTACTTCATTGTGTTACGTGTTTCTAATTAAACGTCCACCACTGTATACAGTTTCACCTGCGACTTTCAGCAGCACCAAACAAATATGAAGTAGAAAATATATTGTTGTTATCTTGTTGGTATAGTCAATAAAAACCCAGGTGCACGTTTAATAAGAAAAACTTTATTTCGATGAAAAACATATGTGTTACACGAGCAATGTCCGCAGAGAAGAGGAAGTTCAAAACAAAATGTTGCCATTACATAAAAAGTGACCACAGATTATTGAAGGCGCAAATTTATTATAACAAATATTATACAACGAATTTTCAAATTGATTTTCGTAAAAAATATCAGTAACCGCACGTACGACACTGTGCGGGCAGCGGGCACGAGGCGAGTACCTTCTTCGTCGGCGACGCGCTGCACGGTGCAGTTGAGCAGCTGCGCGAGCGGCGCCGCGCGCTCCGCCCACAGCGCCAGCGCCTCGCCGCGCACCCAGTCCGGGATTATCGGCACTGGACACACCCCGCACGTTATATACCCTCACTTTCATACAACTCGTTATTTCACAACAATTTAATATTTTCCAAAGAGGTGACGAGAAGCTTTCAAGAAAATATACAAAAGATGGATAGGATATAGGAGCTATTGTAGATTATAATATAATGATGAAGCTGAAAAGATTTTTGAACTAGCATGTCTCATTAACTACGTACTACTTGTTCCTAAAGAAAATTGATCAGTGAAACAGATGTACGATGCATTTGCCCCATACCCCACTAGGGGACTTCACTTTTTCATGTCTCACAAAATTCTGGTTGAAATTCAATTAGTTAGCCCATTTACTATTGCATACGGCCATATCAGAGGAGAATTAATAAAAAATTGACAAAATTCGAAAATAATGCGAAAGTATTGTGGGTCATTGTTATCTTTTAAAAAAGGTAAGATTTTTTGTAAAACTTGATTACTGAAAAACAATGGGCCGATATGTCCAAGGAAATTATAAAAAAACGGAATATAATTGTTTATGAAAGCACTGACCCAGCACAGTGAGCAGCACATTGTCGAGGAAGAAGGTAAAGTAGACGAGCAGGAAGGCGGCGTGCTCCGCGGCCCCCGCGCCGAGCCGCGCGTACTGCATGGCGCGCGCGGACACACTGCCGCGGGCCGACTGCCGCCCCGCAGGCCACACGCGCGGCCCAGCGCGCTCGCCCGCGCGTGTGTAATCCGC
The DNA here is from genome assembly GCF_061535395.1 of Colias eurytheme. Taxonomy (NCBI): domain Eukaryota; kingdom Metazoa; phylum Arthropoda; class Insecta; order Lepidoptera; family Pieridae; genus Colias; species Colias eurytheme. The sequence continues at coordinate 8,369,061 of NC_143001.1, forward strand.
CTTAACGCAATTTTCCGCCACGCACCCCTTTACGAGATAGCTTTAAACGAGCGCGTCTGCGGCTAATCTTATCGCGACCACGTTTTCAATCATTTTATTACCATTTATTTTTCCTCTTCACTGAATAAGTTAGTGTCAAGCTTCCACCTGCTCGTAAAAGATTATATTACAGTGCCATCGAGCGACAACTGAATGTACACATCCCCAAAAGGAATTTTATAAGAAGTTTATAAGTATTTTTTTAACAATTAGAACCGCCATGAATTAAAAAAAGAATCATTAAATTTTATCATCAAAAGAAATTATGTTAGTGCGAACTCGGTTCAATAGATTGAGTAAACACTAACTTTAAACATATTCTCTTGATATGTCGATAAAATATTCAACCCTATTATTTAACTTCATTGTTATTCGTATATTTGCATGCCATACAAAAGTGTATCCTTTATAATAAATAAACTTTTTTACTAGCTGCACTCCGCGGTTTCACCCACGTGGCTTCGCTTCTGTTGGTCTTAGCGTGATGATATATGTATATATTATCATCCTATAGCTTTCCTAGATGAATAGGATAATTTCTAACACCGAAAGAATTTTTTTAAATCAGACCAGTAGTTCCTGAGATTAGCGCGTTCAAACAAACAAAAAAACTCTTCAGTTTTATAATATTAGTATATATTTATTAGCCTTGCTCGCGTGTTCAAGAATAAAGCGCCATCTATCGGAATTTATAAAATTCCGTGTGATTCAATTGATTGATTATTGTATAGACGCCTAAATTAGCTAGGTAGATGGTAAGTGCAACAAATGAAACAAGAAACACATTACAATACGTATATTTACATCAGAATCATTACAGCTGAAATGTATAAATGTTCAATAAACATTAGATTGCACTATACGGTTACGCAGCGCTCTCACTCGAGTGAACTCCATTGACAACGTTTAGGTAAATCTGATTTTCGCGGAAATTTTTCAACGGAAAGTGAGAACGCTGTTACATTATTTACCTATATATACAGAGTACAGACGCCCGCAACGTTCCGCGACACTCGCACCGCTACGCGATACCTGAGCACTATAACACTACTTTTGTGACAATATCTATCGAAATAAAGTTAGAACGGTCCTTATGATTAGACTTTAAAATGAATACAATTTGCATGTATACCGTAGCGGTCGTTGTCGAAGCTGCAGGCGTGTGTCAGCGAGGAGCTGATGTGTCTCCGTTCCCAGCGCTCAAAAAAATATTTGTTCTACTCGAGTATTAATAAAAATGTAAAATTTTACAAAATAAAACTATACATTTACATGTACTTGCTCTGCCTTTAACAGTGAATAAGATCGTTGTCGCCACAACGTTCGTTGTGCTGTCTCCGAACTGAACACACACAATACATGATACACAACATACATTGTTCCTTCTGCTAAATATGCGTGACTTTATACAGACACTTTTGTTCTATTTTGAAGTGGTTCGATCTACTAGTCTTTATTACTTAGTAATTATTTATCTTTAAAACGCATTTTATTTTCACTTCGTTATTTGTGACATTATTACCGATCTACGTACACATTCGTTACATAGACAACGTAAAATGGAGACACACTGCAGCTTATTTACGGTACAACGTAAGTATAAAAAATAATTCGACAGCCGCCACTCAACTCAGTAAAGGGCTCGGTCGCTCAGCGCGCGCTAAAAACGAAAACTTAAAAAAATAAAATACTTTGTGAAACACGCGCGGGGAGCAAGACGCCCGTCGTTCCGTCTCTCTCACTCACACGTGGAAACATCAACTTACAATTAAATATAAAAAATATCGATACACCGAGAGTATTTATAAATTTCAATGTCACAAAATTGGAAATACACAAATGCGTATTGTACTAAATTGTACATTGTCATACTTGATAAGAACCAAAAAATCTCATCATAATTTCTTTATACAAAGTTCGAGAGACGGAACGAAAATAACTTAAAATTATTCATGTCAAAAACATGAAAACAATACTTTATATACAAAGAAAACCAAACCATCGAGACGAAAACATAGCCACGTAGCAAAAAAAAAAAACTTTATCAAAATATTTGATCGCTTCAGGACAAAAATCTCTTTATGGCATATCGTTTGTATCGCTGTTGCTGTCACGGCACTTTCCTTAACGTACTTACGGTTCTACCGACTGCGGCGGAAAACGACAACGAGTTTATTATATTTCACACTAAGAGTAAATATATTTCATGGCTCAACCGACTTAGACGAAGCGTCGTTAACATTTTCCGCCGCTATTGAAATAGAGTACAATAAATTCAAACACAAGAGCGTGGCTTTGAGCTTCCAATATTATCGGTGTCAAATCGATCGAGTCTCTCACACTTCCATACGCGGTTTGAGATAGAAAATACAATGTACTAATATCGTTTGGTGAAAATGAATGTTTGCAATGTTTAAACAGACTTTCCTCAGGTTAGCTCTACCTTCATATATAATTTTTTTTCATTTCATAAAAACAAATACAAGTTACAAACTGTCCTTGAATATATTGGTTTACGGTGCAAGTTGTCTAGTTTCTGTAGTACAAACTAGTTTGAGGAAAATTGTAGAGAATCCACGCTCGTCGTGTTTGAGGTAAGATGAACATAATTCGTCACGGTTGACTAGTCCGTCGTTGTCTCACACGACACTTTTAGATTCACAGTTGCGTAGAGATTGTCTAATCTAAAAATGAACGCCCCTCCACTAAACTTAATTGTTTCAATGTGTGAGGACAAATAATTATTGAACCACTTTATATGTGTGCGCGCGTCGATTCTACTGCAAACTTTGACACTCGCGCACTGATTTGTCAACTAATCGGGCGATCAGTTCAGGTGCCTAGCATTGTATGGCGGGGAGAGCGCGCTATGCTGGTCCTGTCGTTCGGGCATGGACGGGACTGGAGGACTGAACGACCAATGAGGCAGACCAATTTGTGTGTATTGCGTCTATACACGTACTTTGATTGTGAGCGTAAACACAGTGGAGGGGCGTTCATTTTTAGATTAGACAATCTCTACTTTTGTACGAAATTTTCGAATATTCTGTGCCCCGTATCGAGTATATTATTTACCTATGTTATAAATATGAAAATTTTTATTTCAAACGTAAGGAGGACGAGTATTGTAAAAAAATAATTTAACATAAAATCTACGTTCACGTGCATCACACTGGAAAATTTATAATAAAATATATTATACCAAAAATATAATCCGTCGGCTTGTTTGATATCGCAACGAATAACAAGAGTAAATATAAAAATTAAAAGATCACGATATGTGATAATTAAGTAAACGCAATCACATCGAGGCCTAATAGGCCTAATTGTAAACTGGATTGATAAATAATCAAGTTTCCAACTCAATAGACATCGACAGATATCTAATCTGCGTTCGGTCGCCGCGGCCCCGTCGGTCCTTCGAGCCGGATGGCGATCGAGGACACTTTTTTGAGTATTAAAACTTAGTCAAACGGATGTCAATAATTGTAAATAAAATGAAATTTATCCAAATGGGGAGTCGTTCCGGAAAGTGAAGTCTAGTGGCGTACCGTGCGGGGGGAGTGTGGCGGCTAGCTGGCGCACTTGGTCTTGCCGTCGAGCAGCTTGCGCCACAGGTCGAACTGCTCGTGGAACTGCACCATGTGTATGGACACGGCGCGCTGCACGGCGCACGGGTGCGCGGCCACCTTCTTGTTGAGGAACTCGGGCGCGTGCTGGCGCCGCACGCCGCAGCGCGCCGCCAGCACGCCCGTCACGAACACGTCCTCCAGCCGCAGGTAGCGCTCGCGCGCCGCCGCCGCCAGCAGCGCGCCCACCGCGTCGCGCGTCACGAGGTACGCCGGGCCCGTGGCGAAGTCCGGGAACACCTTGCCCGGGAACTGCGCCGGCGACACGTAGTACTTCGACTTGGTCGTGCGCTTCGGCAGCGACTTCTTTATCACCTGCGAAGCGAAGCGTTAAGGAGACTTAACGTCCACTCGAAAAGGTAGCATGCACGTAGTAGTCTTATGCTGTAGGAAAATGCGAAAAAGTGATGATGTTTTGTGAGCTCTGTGAAGCATTCGACCGCGTAGAACGTTCCTCTATGAAGAGGAATGATGCACGCAATGATGCGTAAACTCGATCACTATGGAATCAAAGGAGACATCACATAGCCTCGTACCTTCAGAATAGGAAACAAAACTTAGTTGTTACTGAAAATGTTATAGCGGCACCGGGCTTGTGTCTCTCCGCGTGTAGGTATTAAAAATACCTACCTGCCCTGGAGGGAAAGTACTTTAAATAATGAAGATAGCAAATGTTGCTGAAAGGAAACATTCCTTTATTTTTAAAAAGAAATAGAACTGCGTTCAAAGATTTTCGAAAATTCACTTGCATCGACCGGGAATCGAACTGCCTCAAAATTAAAAAAAAAAATGTTATTTTATTCTTCAAAACGATCCAATAGGCTTTTAACTAGTATTTTCAATACCATATTATCCCTAAAATATTAAATCTTTATTATGGAGTACATATTATGGGCCTTGATCAACATCTACGAAAAATTGTCCGTCTGTCAAGTGAACAACCAGTTATCATTTTCTTATGACTCAAGATGATTTATTAAAGACATGAATTTTAGGTAAAACATACTTAGGTCCTTAGACATAGGTTTAGAAATTGCTTAAGTTTCTTTTTGGAACGAAGTTCCTTATCACGCGTTGTGAAAGGGGGCTAGACGGAAAAAATTGTTACGAAAAGTTATCACGACACTTTTTCTAACATTTATGACCTGTGTTTACGACACTTTTTAAACCTTCGTAATTTTTATATGAATAAAGTTGTCGTGATGAAAATTCTTGACAAGAAAGTTCAATAGTAACACAATAAGTGTACCTTTTTAGTAACATGATTCCATGTTATTTTCTCTATAGAAAAAAAATACAAAGTTTTCATTGTTATTTTTTTTAAATCTCTGGCATCTTCAAAATAACAAACGTAAAGTTACGACTTTTTGGATATTAGCTATAAAATATAGATACAACCTATACTTGTACCGAGTTAGAAGTTTGAAATAAACAAGAAATACTTGAAATTAGCGCGCGACCAGCCAATCTAGTGTGAGCCGCCGAATGGAGTTCTATTTCTTTATAAAAATAAAGGAACGTTTCCTTTCAGCAAAATTTGCTATCTTCAGTATTTCAAGTACTTTCTCTCCAGGGCCCATCGAAAATTTCCACACTGTATAACAAGGGGGCGATTAGCAAAAATATCTGTCACAAGGACAAGTTCAATAATAATATACCAAGGAAGGAATATTCCCTAGTAGCCTGAAGATATCAATAGTTAAACCACTGTTTAAAAAAGGTAAAAAGGAAGACGTAGCAAATTATAGACCTATAACATTAATCCCTGTCATGGCTAAAGTTTATGAAAAAATTATGCACCACAGATTAAGCGAATTTCTAAAAAAATTCAACATCTTTAAAACTGAGCAATGTGGCTTTCAAAAAAATAAATCTACCACACTAGCTGCACTTTCTTTGGTGAAATCCATTGTGGAACAGGTGGATAAACATAATCGGGTAACTGCTGTATTTTAAGACATGACCCGGGCTTTCGATTTTGTAAACCATGACGTACTTCTCTACAAATGCAACCATTACGGTATACGAGGTCTTGCCTTGGAATGGTTAGAAAGTTACTTATGAAATCGTAAACAAAGAGTTGAAATTTCTCATACTTCCGGTCACAACACAGAGATTTATAAGTCAGATTATAAATATAATGGGAATGGAGTACCGCAAGGGAGCATATTGGGACCTCTTTTGTTCCTATTATATATCAATGACCTACCTAATGTAATTGTGAATGAGTCTGTTTTATATGCTGATGACGTTTCGATTATTATTTCGGAAAAGAATGGAGCTGACTTTGAATTTTCAATTAATCATACTATAATTAAGGTAATCCAATGGTTAGAGGATAATGGTTTAAACGTAAACCTAACAAAAACAAACTACATCCAATTTTATAATAAAAGCAAAAACAATATGACTCATCTTAATATACACTATGATGGTAAAACTATTCAAGAAGTTACTGAAACCAAATTTTTAGGCTTAGTTCTTGACCAAAGATGTAGTTGGAAATCACAGGTTGAATGTGTTAGTACGCGCTTGAATAGATTCGTGTTTGCACTACGGCGTATCCGTAAGACTGTATCTGAAAAAGCTGCTATAGTGGCATATCACGGTTACGTTGCATCAATATTGCGATACGGAATACTTTTGTGGGGGAATTCCGTTAATATTAATCAAGTGTTTTTAGCCCAGAAAAAGTGTATAAGAGCTATAGCGGGTGTCGGTCCTCTTGTAAGCTGTAAGCCAATTTGCAGCGGCTGAAAATTCTTACACTTCCCGGTATGTACATTTTAGAAACCATAATTTTCGTCAAAAAGCATCATAACTTATTCACAACCTTTGAGGATTGCTCGCTTTTCATTACAAGAGACCCGACGCGTTTGCGCATGCCTTTGTGTAGAACTGCGCTCCTTAACAGGAATAGCTATCAAAATTTTTAACCATCTTCCTAAAGAGTTAAGATCACTGCCACTTAATAAATTAAAATGGCAACTAGTGAAATTCCTCGCAGAGCGTTCCTTTTTACACAATGGCAGAATACTTCAAATATAAATTTTGACTTTGATTGATTGACTTTGTTAATAATGATTGTAGAATGTGAAATGTAATGATAATGAAAATAATAAATGAAATTTTGATTTATAATTAAGTGACATAATTTGCATGCTGTTAATAACGGCTGAACATGCTGGAACTCAATTGTTAACATCTATGTATACCATGTTTTTTGGCAAATAAATTAATTTGAATTTATAGCAGACAGATATTATTGAACTCGTTCTTGTGACAGATATTTTTACTAATCTGCAAATAGTAATATATTATTTATGCTGGTGACTGTACACACGAGCAAAATTATAATATTTCTTTTCGTTTTTCTATATACGTTTGAATGAGAATCTGTTCGATGATAATCGCAGCTCACCTTGCCCCATATGGTGTTGGTGGCGTTGGCGCGCGCGGCGGCGAAGCGCAGCAGGCGCGGCACGTTGATGAACATGTCGTCGTCCGTCTTGAGCAGGCGCGGCGCGCGCGGGCAGTACGTGTCCACCCACTCCAGCATGGACAGCGTCTTCAGCGTCAGGTTCGAGTACGAGTCCACGAAGCGGCCCACCACCAGGTCGCCGTACAGCGCGTCCTCCGCGTCCAGCGCCGCGCGCAGCTCGGCCGGCGGCGCGCCCAGCACGAACGCGAACGCCACGTCGCGGCGCGCGGCGTAGTGCCCCCACGTGAGCCGCACGGCGTCGCGCGCCGCGCGGTGCCCCGGCGCCGACGTCACCAGCACCACGAGCTGCACGTGCGCGCCCAGCGCGGGGCACAGCTCGGGGTGCGGCCGCTCGTGGCCCGCCTCGTACAGGTCGCGCGTCAGCACCACGCCGGGCTCGCGGGCGGGGGCGCGGGTGGGGGCGCGGGTCGGGGCGCGGGTCGTGGGGCGCGGCGTGGCGCTGGACGCCGCCGCCGCGGTGGTGGTGTTGGCGCGCGGCGTGGAGGGCGCGGGCGCGGAGGGCGCCGGCGCGTAGGGCGCGGGGCGCGGCGGCGCGGGGGGCGGGGGCACGCGCGCCGCCAGAAGCAGCAGCAGCAGCGCGCCGAGGGCGGCCAGCGCCAGCGCGTGCGAGCGCCGCACCGCGCCCGTCGCGAGCCACATGCCGCGCCGCCCGACACTCACGCCCTTATATGCTGCAATGGAAATAATACCTCATATTAATTGCGATATAAGCAACTATGTACAGAAAATATTCTTTTTTGTTATTCCAAATATTGTTTTAATCGTTCAAATTAGAACTAGTATTGTATACAGGGTGTCCCACTAAACAAATCGGGAAAACTTCTATAAGCTGGAAAATTTCCATAAGAAAGGAAAATTTCTATACGCCAGGAAAATTTCTATGAACAAGGAAAATTTCGATACGTCGGGAAAATTTCTATACGTCAGGAAAATTTCTATAAGCCAGGAAAATTTCTATACGTCAGGAAACTTTCTATACGACAGGAAAATTTATATACTTCGGGAAAATTTGTATAAGTCAGGAAAAATTCTATAAACCAGGAAAAATTCTATAAGTGAGGAAAATTTCTCTTTGCCGCAAAAATTTCGATAAGACAGGAGAATTTCTATACGCCAGGAAAATTTCTATACGTGAGGAAAATTTCTCTTTGACGCAAAAATTTCTATAAGTCAGGAAAATTTCCATAAGTCGGGAAAAATTATACACGCCCGGAAAAATTCTATAAACCAGGATAATTTCTATACGCCAGGAAAATTTTTATAAGACAGGAAAATTTCCATAAGAAAGGAAAATTTCCATAAGTCCGGAAAAATTATGAAGGAAGTTATCCACCGAGTACGTTCGCCAACATTTTCGGGTTTTATTGTAGTGCCGTTTACTATGTCAAACAAGCCCTGGCCTCGCAGCAAGACCGTAGTTTGAAAGCGCCATATATTCCAATTCTTGGAGCCTTCCAATTTTATTGCTCCCTGTCCGTGTAATAATGAATCCATTGTATCTGACCGATTCCTCTTCTTGCCTCGTTCCAACCGACGAGTAACTTCCTTCCTGACAATTTTAACCTTCAAGCACGTGGTCGCGACGCCGCACGTGCTATTTTATTCACGTTGATGCTTTTTATATACGCCACAAATTATATACGCCCGGAAAAATTCTATAAGCCAGGAAAATTTCTATACGCCAGGAAAATTTCTATACGCCAGGAAAATTTTTATAAGACAGGAAAATTTCCATAAAGGAAAATTTCTATGAGCTGGAAAATTTATATACGCCAGGAAAATTTCCATAAGCCAGCAAAATATCTATAGGCCAGGAAAATTTCTATACGTCAGGAAAATTTGTATAAGTCAGGAAAAATTATATACGCCCGGAAAAATTCTATAAGCCAGGAAAATTTCTATACGTCAGGAAAATTTCTATACGCCAGGAAAATTTTTAGACAGGAAAATTTCCATAAGAAAGGAAAATTTCTATGAGCTGGAAAATTTCCATAAGTCCGGAAAAATTATATACGCCTGGAAAAATTCTATAAGCCAGGAAAATTTCTATACGTCAGGAAAATTTCTATACGCCAGGAAAATTTTTATAAGACAGGAAAATTTCCATAAAAAAGGAAAATTTCTATGAGCTGGAAAATTTCCATAAGTCCGGAAAATTTATATACGCCAGGAAAATTTATATATGTCGGGAAAATTTCTATACGCCAGGAAAATTTATATACGTCGGGAAAATTTCTATACGTCAGGAAAATTTCTATAAGCCAGCAAAATTTCTATAAGCCAGCAAAATTTCTATAGGCCAGGAAAATTTCTATACGTCAGGAAAATTTCTATACGTCAGGGAAATTTGTATAAGTCAGGAAAAATTATATACGTCAGGAAAAATTCTATAAGCAAGGAAAATTTCTATACGTAAGGAAAATTTCTCTTAGCCGCAAAAATTTCTATAAGTCAGGAAAAATCCATAAGTCGGGAAAATTTCGATAAGACAGGAGAATTTCTATACGTCAGGAAAATTTCTATAAGTCAGGAAAATTTCGATAAGTCAATAAAAAATAATATTATAGATAAAGGGCATTGAAACTTTCTGGCATATCGACCCGCCGCCATTTTGATTTTTTTTTCAAAATCGCGGCGCACTATTAAAGTGGTATATATGGATAGAGGACACATAGACGAACAAAAAATGTCTAATAACATAGTACCCTAAAGCATCACATTACCGAGATATTTGGAGGAAAATTTTCAATTATGAGTACAACGACAAACACTAAAAATAGACTTATTACGTGTCTATATGCATAATATTATCTCCAAATAATCACTCCCAGGTAGATTTTTATTATTACAGGAAGAAAGTAGGTATTCATTATATTACTTACATAAAAAAATATATGTAAGTAATATATCTATGTAATGAATAAATATTTTTATGTAATGAATGTACCTACTTTCTTCCAATAAACTGTTAATAATAAAAATCTACCTGGGAGTGATTATTTGGAGATAATATTATGCATATAGACACGATACTTGGAGATAATAATATTATACATATAAGTGAATATTTCCCTCCAAATATCTCGGTAATGTGATGCTTTAGGGTACTATGTTATTAGACATTTTTTGTTCGTCTATGTGTCCTCTATCCATACATACCACTTTAATCGTGCGCCGCAATTTTGAAAAAAAATCAAAATGGCGGCGGGTCGATATGCCAGCGTCCATACAAAAAGTTTCAAACCCCTTATGATAAAATACGTATTTAAGGCGATAGAAACGATTCAAATATAAATTTATATTAAACATGGTATGCATAATAATAATAAATAACCTTATATTTCGTGTTTCTCGGAAATAATTCTGAAGAGAACTTAATACAACGGTTCCGTGAGATGGGAGAAGATACGGAAGATTGCGGAATTCCCACGGGAACGGGAACTGTGCGGGTTTTCCTTTGAAAACGCTGGCGAAGCCGCGGGCGGAAATCTAGTTTCTTAATAAGAAAGAAAATAAGAAAAAATTTGGAAAATCCAAAAGTGCACGCCTCATAATTTTTTTTTAATAAATATTTATTAATTATTATTTTTGTTTATTTAATAACAATTAAACCACATCGAATCAGAACCTGAAAAATGAAAGGGTTCTATTCCTGAGCATACTCAAGCGTAAGAGAAAAAAAAAAGACTCGATTAGTAAAGTATTTCGGTCGCTATCGTGTTAACAAGAAAAAGGATCCGCACATACAGACACACGGACGTCCAAGACAGAACTTTTTTAAACTGTTTTTTAACTAGTTTAAATAACAAAAATGACATCAAAAATATCATGAACGTTAAAAATAGTGTTTTTTCCTAATATGTGTGTGTATGTATTATCTTACAAGTGCAATGTATGATACATAAAGACATTTTAAGTTTGAAAAATCAGATGTTTTGCGCGAAGTGACAGTAGTACCCACCTCAACGCTTCGCTTATGAGGCGTGCAATAATACCTATTTGAACAATAAAATACCAATGGTCATGTAACTGTTTACGCAACCACTACACAATTAGCTACTTTACTTATTGAATAAGGTATAAAAGAAGGATATTAAAGTTTCAAACTGCTCTTGAGTCACAATAATTATTGTAGTCTAAGAAACACATTAAAGTAGACCCACCGTAATCGCTATACAAGTTGTTTAATAAATTGGCGTCGATAATGAATAGCATTTTTAACTGAAAATTATATCACTGGCTTTATCAAATAATAACGCGTTAAAAAGGGAAAACCTGCACTCACTATCGAACAAAACACATCGCGTTCAAATATAATTGTGTAAACAAACGTAACTCGTTACGTGGTGTTACATTATAATATTTTAGATTGAATTGTTGATGTACTACTCTGTCTGTATAGTATATCTCGATTCTCGTCACTTGTATTACTTTCCTACCTCCTTCATCTGCACCGTGCACGGTACACTGTGAGGATCATTTATCACCACTACTACACGTCTATGCATTTCTTTAAGTATCGTTCTTCATAAAATTTTAAAATCACATTACGGAGACAGTGGGGAATTAAGATGTACTAGTTATACTTTAAATATAATTCAGTAGGCAACTGGCAATAAAATATATATCCTACAAAGCTAGCCGATAGCAGTGAGAAGTGTCTGAAACTCACATTGATATCTGATAGCAACGGTCACGGTCAATGGTTAAGAGCGTGTCAACGAGGAAATAATGCAGCAAGTATAAAATCAGAATAAGTTCAGAATGTAAATGCAAACAAAAATAAATGTAAGAGCCATAAATCACCCTCATAATATTATTTATATTACTTACTTTATAAATGATTCAAATTAAATGATTTCATATAAGTACTCGTTATTAAGTAGGCACCTGTCCAAAATACAAACGATTCCAACACAATTTCGATTCCTAAACATTAAAACATCATATATAATTAAATCATTTACTAGTTATTACAAACAGCACATAAGAAAGTCAGAGTCAAAGTCTCACTGCGAATTGCGATGCCTTTCATGCGATCCATAAATAAATAAAAATTGAGATAAGTGCGAACGTCTGTCTAAATCTCTCTTAAAACAATTAGCTTTGCGTCATAACGTAATCGTACCTGAGAAAAAATAAATAAAAAAACCTTATTGAAACAAGCGGATATTCAAGAACAATAATTACAAAGGAATCACGCACCTCGCGAGAGCCTGGCACGAAAGGTCTCGCGGCTCGGATCCATTCAACTGTGAACAGTTGCGGCCCAGGCGCGGCGGGGTAGCAGGTAGCACAACAGCGACAGCCTTCACTGCCTTGCGGCGGCCGTGGCCGAGGATGCGCGCCGCACGGAGCCACGACTTGCCAATCCGGTGCCCAATCAGTGCGAGTGTAATTAATATCTAAATTGTAATCGTGTCACGACTATCTTCCGGGCGGCGGCTTTGTCATTGATAACCTATCTGGTTTCGGGCTTTAATGATTCCATTTTTACAATGTTCTACACCATGTTTTACTAAGCGAACGGGTAAAAGGATTTCCTGTAATTACATCATCGTCGAATTAATAATTCATCTTGACGTAACGCGACTCGTGCAGATGGATTCGTCTAAAGAAAATATTCTTTTGCAACTGCGCACATTGTAGCAACGTTCGATGCGATCGATTCAATTCTGGAATTCATGATATATATTGAAATGAAATGGGGCGTGATAAAACAATTATAAAACGGTTGACGGTCGCGTGTGGAAAATTCGTACATCTGGCGACAATAGAACGCCAATCTACACATTACCCGCTCGAGCGAGCACGGCGAGCGCTCGCCCGCCGCGCCCTCCCATCTCCCGCGCCTGCTCATGCTACACATTAAAGCTGGGTATCGACTTCGCGCTCCTGGCGCGCGCGCCATGAATGACCGCGCCGAGAGTGCGTTCCGCGGAGCGCGTTCCAAATAATTGAAGTATATCAACTAAGCGCGCCTGGCGCGCGTGGCAACTGTTCCAGTGTTTGACCGTTCATCATGGAAGGCGGAAGCTAGTCGTGTACGAGCACCAGCAGCATTTTTTTCTTTAACTCCGGCACAGGGACTCCCATTTCACTACTGATTTCTCTCCAAGCATCTTCTCTAAGCGATTTATTATGATACGAAGAAATTTTACTGTTCCACAAAACTTCTTTCGTACCATATAGCTGAATTAATTTACGGAAACTTTGGTTATCCATAATTATTACTCGGAGCGCAACAAACACAAAAAATACGACAAACCCGTCTCCATTGGCGCGCGCGCCACGTTTGATGCGCGGTAAAAAACCGACACCCCACGGAACGGACCGCTCCGCGTTCGACCGCTCCGCGTTCGACCGCTCCAACGAACATTTTGGCGCGCGTTCCAAACTGGTATCCATTTCACGCGGCTGGAGCGCGCGCCAATGTTCGATCTCTTGGAGCGCGAAGTCGATACTCACCTTTAGGAGCATATATTTTTATATTTATAATACATTTGATGGTAAATCCATTCATGATTTTTGATGTGAAACATCTATAGGCTCACTTGTAAACCGAATTGTTGACGTGGCGACGCTTGCCATGGCGACGGGTCGCCACGCTATACACATCTATAGGCTCACTTGTAAACCGAACGATGTTTCACATCTGCCAGGCGTCCCATGACGGCTCACATTTTTTTTTATTAGCCCAAAATCGCATTAATAGGACAAATTTTTCAATATCTTATATATAAAATTCTCGTGTCACAATGTTAGTCTGCATACTCCTCCGAAACGGGTGGACCGATTCTCATGAAATTTTCTGTGCATATCGGGTAAGTCTGAGAATCGGCCAACATCTATTTTTCATATGTACCACGGGCGAAGCCGGGGCGGACCGCTAGTAAAATATAAACTTGAGGATTTAATTACACGTTTTTGATATTTTAATTTACATCCGTTAAACTGGCACCTTTTTTTTTGGTTATTAATCCGTTAACCAAGCAACTAATTATATTTTTGTTATTTCGGGAAATATTGTATCCATGTTGGAACTTGGAATTCCGAGCTACGTTATATTTTCAATCGATTTAAATCAAAATAAATGGGTTATTTAGATTGAGAGTAGGTACCTACGGTGCTTGCATAAATTCAACGCAGTTTTTTCAACAAGCGGTTAATTAACAAGAGTAATTGGAGCTGTCAATTGTTCATCACATTACTTTAAATGAATTGTTTAAAATTAAGAATGCGTTTGATTAAATTGTATTGAATTGAATGAAGTACTATTTTAAACAACAGAAGAAGATCAATTGCAAGAATATAAGTTACTAAGTTTGAGGGGAGATGCGGTGCATTCACATTTGTGTCAGTGGCCAATGTTTCTCAAATGTGTCGATTAGCCTTCCGTTTCTCATTCAGGTCTCAAGTGAGTCAGAGCTCAGAAAAGTCAGAATTATCCTTGGTTTATATACCATTAGGTACATCGTCGCGGCTTTTCAAATAAAAATGTTCAATAATCCAATATTTCCATCTAATTAATATTGGATAAGCATCGATTGCCAAACCTTGAGTGAACTAACACGATAAAAGTGCTAATAAAAAACGCGAAGAAGGTCGCAATCAGAACGATTTACTCAACCAATAATAATAAATACCTATTCAAATATTTCCCAAGTACGTGAATTACGAGGAATATTGTGCAATCGTAGCTAACTATCGCGAATTCATCTAAGACATTCGCATGTACCAATCGACCCGCCACGAACCTAATTGGGTCTCGGTTCTGTACTCGTGAAGCTTTCTTTTTAAATGACGATATTGTAATCTAAGGAAATCCCATATAATAAGACAAAGACGGAAATTCCTGAGCGAGCGTCGCCAGTGACGTGAGTCAGTGGCTGGTCGGCCGCCCCGCCCGCGTGTGGAATAATGGATTACACGTAATGCACAGTTCCCACTTTTAACATAATTACCCTTCGACATGACATGAGCTAACCCCTTGATAATACATCTAATTTCAACAAGTTACCGTCAATATTTTATCCTACTACTATTATAAAGGCGAAAGTTTGTAAGTATGGATGTATGGATGTATGGATGTTTTTACTCTTTCACGTAAAAAATACTGGACCGATTACAATGAAATTTAGCACACATATAGAAGGTATCTTGGATTAACACATAGGGTAGGTTTTATCTCGGAAATCCCACGGGAACGGGAACTATGCGGGATTTCCTTTGAAAACGCGGGCGAAGACGCGGGCGGAGATCTAGTCGCTTGATATTTTTTAATAATGCCAAAAATGGTTACTTGCCTGACGGACCTAAAAACTACGTGACTGACGGAAATGTATACAGAACTGTGTCGATACTTCAATCTAGTGATGTATCTAGTACTGTATGTATGAAGTGGCTACTGGCATATACGAAAACTTGAATTATTGCAATCGTTTTCATTCAGAAACATACAGAATTATCAGCGAAATCTGGACGAGCAGCTGATAGTATTTATTACTACCACTGCTCCAAATATCTCGATTCCAGTTAAACCTGCTTATAAATTAAAGACCAGTCACATTGTAGTATGTACTTACTACTTACAGCTGAAGCGCGACTGCGCAGCCGGTTGTGTTCGAGTTCTAATCTACGCACTGGCCACTGGCCGGGTTTAGTGTTCGATATTACAATATCCACACTTTTTGTATAGATCCAACAGGAAAGCAACCTTAGACTCAACAATTTGTAGCAAATAGGTACTCGTCACTTGTGAGACATCAAATATCAATAAGCTATACTTAAATAATTCATACAGCCTGTATGTTGATGAGGGTTCTCGTAAAAATGCATTGATTGCGAAATCGAAATGATTGATTGCAAGTTGCAACAAACATCCCAAACCGCAAGTATTTAGTCACATTATCAACCTGCACCCGCCATCACACGCGTACAGTGCACCGTGCACGGGTCACTCAACCAAATATCATTATCTTTTTAGATGTGCAAACTGCAAATCAACTTCGGATTAGTACAATCAGTTTTCTTAGCGAGTAGCACATCAATCAGAGTGAGCTAGAGGCTAGCGTTAGCTTCTACAAAGTAATATTTCCATGCGATGATTAATAACTCACGTTCCTTTAAACATATATTTTATATTATTTAATATTTAATAATAAAATATATAATGTAATAATACTCACTCACAAACACTATATTATATGTACAGTTTGTATACATTCATTGTTCGTATAAAAGTTTGACATTTTAAATATACAACCGTATTGTAATACTTAGTGTCAATTTGAGATGATATATTTTCAACACTCGTCAACTGTGTCGTCACTCGTCTGTAGTCATTTGGTAGTCATAAATAATTGAAGTTAGCGGGCTCCAATGCGCGGTGCGGCCGCGGCGGCGCGGTGGAGTGGAGGTATACACCAGGGCCAATCCCTTCCAAAATGATAAAAACCTAAAAAAATAGTAGTAGGATGAAAGCCATTAGAAAAGGAGGGGAATGTGATAAAAATTAAAGGAAAAATAAATTACAGAGATTTTGAAAAAGATATAAGTAATATAAGTTTTTTATAAACTTGGTTTTTTGAATTTTTCACCTAAATTTTGAGGTTATGTGAAAAAATTGCGAATACAAAAGTTGTAGAACTTTTTATTACCTACAACTTTGCCATTGAACTCTTTTCCATAGAACTTGTAGTTTTGTCGGAAATCAAGAGAAACCATTTTTTAGCCTTAGAAGCCCTCCCACTTCCCGAACTCGGATTGTCTGTAATTTATTTTTCCTTTTATTTTTATCATATTCCCCTCCTTTTCTAATGGGTTTCATCCTACTACTATTTTTTTCTGTTTCAAAAATTATCGACCCTGGTCTAGTATTGAAAGCATGCATTGCATCTCTGGTGTGCTCACGGGTAATTGTCCGGCGGCTCCGAAGTCCGACGACAGGTACGCGGGGTCAAGGCCCTGCCTCTAACGGCGCCCGCACACACGCGCGCGCACGCACACAGCCCGCTTCGCGCAGACCAGCGACCTTCGCGCGCGGCAGGCGAGCCCGGCGCCCGCGCCGCTGCTCTCCCGGCGGCTCCTGCCGCGATACTTGATACTTGAGGTTACTGCGATATCGAGTGACTCACCGGTAACCTTTCAATGATAATGCTACCATCCTACTTCCTATTACGAACGAGCGACAGGCGTTTTGCTCGTTATTAGGCGAAGCGGGGTATCTAATTGAAACTAGCTGTTTACTATCTCGGACAATCAATAAGCCCGATCTAAACGTACGAACACTTGAGAATAATAGCCAGGTGAATGATCATTAAAATTTGTGAAAGCGCATATCATATAAAAATTACGGATGGATCACTCGTACTGAAAACAGTTTCAGCAGAGCAGACAACGGCCTTCAAACAAGTTAGTTTTATACGAGAATCGACCACCGTTGTTGTTTCTTTACTTATACCGATTTCCCAAACAACACGCATTGCAAGGCAATTTCAAACAAATCCTTTGAGCATCATACAATACCTATCTATTAATTTAAAGCTCTTGCTAAAAAAGAATACCTAGTTGGACCGCCGCGCCATAATGTTAATATACTTAGTTTGGTATCACGCCACTGCTATGTTTATTTACCTATTTGCTGTCACTTAAATGCACCGTGGTAATTGACACACAACTTGACACAACATGAAAATGGTTTTTCAACGAATATTCCCAAACCTTCTCAAACTTTTTTTGTGAACTAGTATTCCATCATATTGATAGAACATTTCCGTTACTTAGTACGAGTTTACTTTACTAAGATTAACGTAACAATAAAATTTGACGAAACAGGAAAAAGAGGCTCAAGATATAATATATGAGTTGCACATGACTTGCACTTATTAGTAACTACTAAGACATTCAGGGAATCAATAGCAAACTGCGGGTTTTCCACTGCCACCAAACCAACAGTTTATTATTGCATATTATCACCTACTCTACCTCATTCATTTATATTCTGTCTTGTTTTCTGGGAAATAAAGACTACCGGTAATCTCGTTACGGCACTGTGTGCAAGCTAAAGTTTGAATGAATGTTTTATGCTACGCCACTCGTACATTTATCAGGACCTATTAATTGGCGATTGCAAATCTGGAAGACATACCTACTACAGTAACTATTTAGTAATCCGTGATACTGCGTCAATAAACAGTGATATCTCCAATTAAACAATTAGCACTTCAAACAAGTACTAACTGATAAACATGCCGTTTTATCTGTAATCTAACATCGATATTAGTCTGATGACGACTAACGTGCGATAACACGATAATCATCTACAAAAAAATTACATTTGTTAATCTAGATGTATGACGCGATAGTAACGTGCGTAGCTTTTACAATATCGTGGTCGTGCTGCTCGCGAGCAGTCGCCGGAGATAGAGTCCATGAAAATGTTTCTTTTGAGGCCTTAGATTAGTTTCATCACAGGACGATTTATTTATGTGTGTAGTAATGGGGGTGAAAGCTTCACTTAAAATTTTTACGGACGCCGAACAGATTCTGCGACCGACATCATGAAAAAATCGGTCAAATCAGATTTGACCGATATTTGGTAAATAAAATTTTTTGGTTTACTACTATCAAATTTATATCTATTCTTTTTGATGGTACAAAGTAATAGAAACAAAACCGTACAAGATACGATTTGAAATTAAAAAAAATGCCTTTAGTATCACCTTTTAAAAATAAATAAAGGCTTCTACTAACCCCCTCCTCTCCATCCATCCAGATAAAAGAGATAGCAAATTACAACAATAATTTGGAAAATCCAAAAGTGCACGCCTCATAATTTTTTTTTAATAAATATTTATTAATTATTATTTTTGTTTATTTAATAACAATTAAACCACATCGAATCAGACCCTGAAAAATGAAAGGGTTCTATTCCTGAGCATAGTCAAGCGTAAGAGAAAAAAAAAGACTCGATTAGTAAAGTATTTCGGTCGCTATCGTGTTAACAAGAAAAAGGATCCGCACATACAGACACACGGACGTCCAAGACAGAACTTTTTTAAACTGTTTTTTAACTAGTTTAAATAACAAAAATGACATCAAAAATATCATGAACGTTAAAAATAGTGTTTTTTCTTAATATGTGTGTGTATGTATTATCTTACAAGTGCAATGTATGATACATAAAGACATTTTAAGTTTGAAAAATCAGATGTTTTGCGCGAAGTCACAGTAGTACCCACCTCAACGCTTCGCTTATGAGGCGTGCAATAAACAGAGATTTTCCAAGGATGTACCATAGAGCACCCTATTCAAGTTTTATATTTCATGAATTTTTCATGAGTTTTATATCTGGTGGATTATCTGAGCAATAAAATTGGTTATCAATATAAAGCTTTTTATATCTCATGTACATGCCCATCGCAATATAATAAATAACTATAGTTTTATGTGCCTGCTGCAGACTGGTAGCAGGTGCTTGAATATAAACTTTGTAATAAATAAATACATAACTTTAAAATAATATTGGTATTTGAAACTTAAATTCTTTATATTCTTCTGGATATATTGTGGTATTTATGTTTTGAATATTCATTAGTATTTGGCATTGGAAACTGGTTCATCTTTTCAACAGCCACGTATTTTTATTTTTTATCGCTGCCAGTTGCCACCGAAGAGCAATAGTTTTCAGATTCGTATCACTATGTCGATAGCAGCGTCCGTCAATATTCATAACGTACGATGAATTAAGGTCACCAAAGTAGGATTGGCACACTGGCTTAGTGACCCTGCCTATTGAAATGGGAGATGGTATCATTAACGATATTTTTTTTTTACTAGCTTCCGCCCGCGGCTTCCCCGCGTGGTGTTTTGATAAAAGGTAGCCTATGTTCTTTCTCAGGGGAAAGCGTAACAGACAGACAGACAGAGTTACTTCGCATTTATAATATTAGTAGGGATAGGGATAGTAAGGAAGTAGGGATTTGTTATATAGCATAAAAAAATGCTTAATTGTGTATTTTAAAAAAGTTAGTCTCCAAAAATCTGACGGTCGCACATTTCGGAAAAGTTTTTTGATTTTTATGGCGAAGGGCCTTTGATACTTTAACTATTTATTCAATATTATTCTAGTTAAAACAAAGGTTTTTGACAATATTATCAAGTCTTATAATTATAAGATTCTAATTACTAATCATGTATGAGTGACTAGCTATTCCAACATTCAGTCGGAATAAGTTCTTTCCCTGGAATGGATAACATTTAGAAGAATTCCTAGCTTCATGAATATATTTAAGCAAAAACGAATTATAGTAATTAATAAATATTCGAATTATATTAATTGATAAATAATAAGCTAAATCGGAAAACATGACGTAAAAGTGGTCCTTGTGACATCACAGACGGCGTGCCTCGACCGACAACAAACCACTTTTTAAGTGGTTTCGACTGTAGTACTGTATTCTTGATAGCTTCCTGTTCGATCGCCTTTATTCGTACATATTAAGAACAAGAAATAAACTCTGAAATCAAGTATAATATTATATCCGACGAAGGGTTGGTGTGAAAAAAGTATGATGTTATATTGTTGTGTTAGACCGCATAAAACTTTAGAATGATATTTATTGAAAGCTACCTAACAAGCAATCGTGTTTTTCTCAGTATGTTTGTAAGAGTTTGTCTCCGCGCAATTATGCTAATTTCCTGTGCAGCGTGCACTCGGCGGGACACGCGCACTGCCACACTGCACGCCGCGGCCGCTCCCGCTCCGCCACGCCGCGCCACGCCGCCGCGCCGCGCGTCACGCATTGTCACGGTGTACGGTGCACTATTACTGACCCGGAGATAAATAGATACTACCCTTATAGACTGGGGTAGATCCCTTTAAAAATAATAAAAGTGCAAAAAAATCGCAGTCGGATCACGGATGAAACCCATTAGAAATGGAGGGGAATATGATGAAAATAAAAGGAAAAATAAATTACGGTCAATCCGAGTTCGGGAAGTGGGAGGGGGGAGCTTTTAAGAGAAAAAAATGGTTTCTCTCGATTTCCGACAAAACTACAAGTCCTACGGAAAAAAATTCAATGGCAAAGTTGTAGGTAATAAAAAGATCTACAACTTTTGTATTGACAATTTTTTCACATAACCTCAAAATTTAGGTGAAAAATTCAAAAAACCAAGTTTTTGGTTTTTTATTTTTATCTACTTCAAAAAATTTTTTTTTTCTACGAAATTTGGTGGAAACTTGCTTTATTATGTCCCAAATACACTGTAATTTATTTGATTGAAAAAATTTATTTTTTCGCCTTATTATGAATTAAAACCAAAAAAACAACCTAATTTTCAATCGAAAAGTCACCCGTCAAAATATCGGCTTTTTTCAAAAACTTGGAGAGCCTTTTATTCATTGAAATCTCTACTTTCATATGGTGTAAAAAAATAAACATTACCATAGTAAATGTCCTCAGGAAATGCATATACAAACAGTGTGAAAATTAGCTTTTACTAAATCAGGCACACTTCTCAAACTACCTGTAAAATATTATATGCTGTAATAATACACTACCTGTAAAATATATGCTGTAATAAAACATATGCTGTAAAATATTATACTTAGAACAGATAATTTTTTTTCTTTTGAAATATTACCTAAAAGCCGATACAAGAGAAGATATTATAGAGTTCGAGAAGTGTGCCTGATTTAGTAAAAGCTTATTATCACACTGTTTGTATGCATTTCCTGAGAACATTTACTATGGTAATGTTTATTTTTTATAATATTTATTTATTTATTTATTTATTTATTTATTTATTTATGATGCACCAACAGTAACTCAATTTGTAACATTATATAAATAATCGTACATAAAGTCTTAATCTAAATTGGCTACTAATTACAGGTACATACAGCATTACTTGAGAATTGGATTGAATTTAATATTTAATCTAAATAATTATACACAGAAAAAAAAAATGTTAGATGTAGAGCAATGTGAAAACAATATTGTCAAAAATAATTGTAGGAATTCAAATAACATTTTTACAGTCATTCAATAACAGTGTCCGTAGAGATAATTTTGATAATTTTTTTCTTGAAAGACCAAAATGAGTCGTGAAAAATGTCAACATCATTATTTATATTAATCTTATTGAAAGCACGCATTAGTCTGTTCATGGGGCTATACTTCTTTAAGTTTGTACGAGACGAAGAGGCAGAAAAAGTATTAACTATTGCATAACGTGGGATTGAACGGGGAACAGTTAAATTAATATAAGTTAAAAGATTGGTGTTTAGATTTCCATTTACGATTTTATGCAAAGTATAAAGATCCAAAAGGTGACGACGATTTTCCAAAGAAATAAGTTTGAAATGCTCTAACCTATCATTGTATGGGGCCCTATAGTTGATGTGGGCATCCTTAAAAGCTAAAAATTTTGTGAATGCCTTTTGTACTTTTTCTATTCGTGCAATGTGTCGTTGATAGTGAGGGTTCCATATTGCACTAGCATATTCTACCACACTGCGGACGAGAGAATTGAATAAAATAACCAAAGGCGCAGTTCTGTGAAAATCCTTAGTATTCCTTTTGATAAAACCCAACATACGCCATGCTTTTAAATAATAATAAAAAAAATTAAAAAATAAAAGGCTCCCCAAGTTTTTGAAAAAAACCGATATTTTGACGGGTGACTTTTCGATTGAAAATTAGGTTGTTTTTTTGGTTTTAATTCAAAATAAGGCGAAAAAATAAATATTTTCAATCAAATAAATTACAGTGTATTTGGGACATAATAAAGCAAGTTTCCACCAAATTTCGTAGAAAAAAAAAATTTTGAAGTAGATAAAAATAAAAAACCAAAAACTTGGTTTTTTGAATTTTTCACCTAAATTTTGAGGTTATGTGAATAAATTGTCAATACAAAAGTTGTAGATCTTTTTATTACCTACAACTTTGCCATTGAATTTTTTTCGGTAGGCCTTGTAGTTTTGTCGGAAATCGAGAGAAACCATTTTTTTCTCTTAAAAGCTCCCCCCTCCCACTTCCCGAACTCGGATTGACAGTAATTTATTTTTCCTTTTATTTTCATCATATTCTAATGGGTTTCATCCGACTGCGATTTTTTTTTGTTTCAAAAATTATCTACTCTAGTCTATTAATAATTAATGTACGATCGACCCAAATCGGCTTGAAAACCATATCGTTTGTTCAGGACTCAGGTAATTAGACGGATTACCATGAACGAAAATGGAAAATTTATCGCGGTTTTTAATGAATGGGTACTGCAAGAGACACTTTAATAAGTTGATAGGTACTTTTTTGAGTTACATATTCTTGTCCCTTGCAAAATAATATCAATTTAATTTAAAAATGTACACGTGACATGTTGATGTCCTTTTGATTTTTAAGA
This sequence comes from Colias eurytheme, assembly GCF_061535395.1. Classification (NCBI taxonomy): domain Eukaryota; kingdom Metazoa; phylum Arthropoda; class Insecta; order Lepidoptera; family Pieridae; genus Colias; species Colias eurytheme. The sequence continues at coordinate 8,392,641 of NC_143001.1, forward strand.
GATCGATATCAATCAGTGTCCCGTAAAATAATAATTGAATTGAGTCAAGTCACAAAGTGGAAGCTATTAGAGCTCACACCCGCAGGACCACAGCCACAGAATACAAATGGTGCTATAACCTAAATATAGACTGCACCCGCAAAGATACAAGTTTTTATGCATTCATGCTGTGTCAAGTTCTAGTCGATCTAGTCGTAGTCGGCTATTATTAGCCGCCAACGGAACACTTAGCTCTCCTTGAACTTAACTATTTATAAACTCGGTCTCGGTGTCCCACACTGAACTTTTCTAAAGGCTAAATGTCCACCGTCATCGGTGACCGTTTGACCGATGAATAATCTTTATCTTCTGGTTTAAGACCGTTTCATCGTTAGGTTATCCTAAGCATTCCAGTCAAAGTCAGCTTGTTGCATAACAAAAATTTGAAATATCAGGTATTATAAAACCGGCTTTATGAAGCTGGACGATTAGCGAGAAAGGGATCGCACAGCAATCTAGTGCCGTAACGAGCGAGTTCCGCGCGGCGCACCTCTCCTGCCGGCTGCCTAGTGCCTGCTAACCAAAGTGCTCTTCCAACAAAAGTCGTTATAGCAAACCAAAACATATACTTATCTCCAAACTGAACATGTCTGGCAATCTGCTCTATCGAAGCGATTCTTACGTAAATAACGAACTCGCGATACAATTAAGGAAGTTACAAGCGAGAAGGCAGAAAGAAGAGGCCGGTACACGTAGAGCACGATTTCTTACAAGATAATATACATTATCCAACAAACAAACGCTATAACGAGGAAGGATTCGATATCGTTTTTTGATATGATTGTATTCACAAAACAACTAGATATTTCATCTTAAACTTTTATATTACGTACCTAGTAGCTGATTAATTGATAAAATTTTCCATTCGGCATTTACTCTGCGTCAACTAAAAATCTTTCCCGTCGACGTACACTAAACACATAATATAAGCTCGCAATTTTATTTATTTATTTATTTATTTATTTACTCTTTATTGTACAGCATATTACAATGAAAGTACATAAAACAAAACAATTTAAAATGTACAAACGGCGGCCTTATGGCTCAAAGCCATCTCTGCCAGGCAACCTTCAGGCAAAGGACAAATTATAACTTAAGGTAGCCAATTAGCAATAATAACGTTAAAAAAAGAAGAAAAAAAAACTGAATTAAAACAAAGCATAATACATAAAACACTATATGTATATAACTACAATATACTATATGGGTCATTTTCAAAATATTTGTACGTCACGAAATTGTCAGTAAACTGTTTCGTTAGGAAATGTCAGGAAGTTGTAAAAGTAAGGGTGTATTCAGAATAAGGTAATATTACATATAAAAAAGTAAGAACAACAAACAACAAAACATTAATTTTTATAATTCTCTGTTTGCTTTTCCTTTTCTTTTCTTCTATCATTAGCTTCTTTCCATTTTTGTCTTCGAGCTTCTTTTTCACTGTCATTAAGATCTGATATTTTTCTTTGTCTTTGTTTCACTTTCTCGAGGTGTGTTTTCCTTTTCTTTTCATATATTTCAGGGTTTTGCTTTTTTAGTTTTTCAATGTATTTTTTTGCCGTTCGGCACCGGTTAGCGGCATTCTGAAACTAAAAAAAGCTGTTGGATATATGTATTTTGAATAAAAATAAAAACAAAAGTAAGCATCACTCGTGTGGGTGGAAAAGCGATCAACACTAAATGCAATAAGGCAAGCGTTATCCCATCAGAAACCACTTGTAAAATTGGAGGCCAAGACTCACTGATCCGCTTTCACTATAAAAAAGTTATCAGATCCCGGGAAAAGTCAAGTCCCTAAGCCCGACTTTACTAACCCTACATCATGGTTTAAAAAAGTATGGCCTGTAGTTACAAAAAAATAATCTTGAGAGATTTATTGTTTTTCTCCTTTATTTTTATTCGTTACATTAATTTAACACACATTTTAATATCTTATTTTCATACTTTACACATGAGACCACAGCTTTACCGTCTACAATTTACTGACGTCAGTAAATGTCAAGAAATTGTTCGTCAGTAACATGTAAAAAATAACCTAAGAAATACTTTTACACAAAACATAATCACATTTACCATTAGATTGAAAGTGTAATCTATTACTCTAGTCATAATTTAAGTATATTACAATTGCGGTAGGTGAATTCTTCAAAATGTACTTACTTTTGTTGAGAATACGTCGTCAGGAAATTGTAACTAAATTTTTTGCACAGCACACTACTGGACTTCTTCCATGTCTGGACGACGAACAAAATGGCGGCGCGTTAATGTGACCTTACTTTTCGTGACATGACCAGTGCTGCCAATGATTAGAGTTAGATCCCTCTTCTTTGTGATACAAGAAGTTGGTTAATTATGTCAATAAATCAGTGTCACGAAATTGTAACGATTGATAGGGACATTTTTATAATATGTAATTCTTCGTTTATTTAAGGTAATTTAAATAGTTTAATCTATCAGATATAACACTTCAAACATTGCTTTTTAATTATGATACAAAAAAATAGGAAGTTTCATACAAAAATTCTGATAAAAATATTAGTTTTCATTGTCGTCCACATAGGGGACAATAAAAAAATGTATGGAGCTTTTTTTGTTACTTTATTTTCACATTAAATTTATGTAAGAATTTGAATCGCAATTCATTGCTTTTTATCAGAAATGATATGCAGTATGCTTAAGTTTAGTCTGTAAAACGTTAACAATGATTTATTTCAGTCGTAACCATATTTTTTTCGAAGATTTTTTAGGGGGACAAACATTTTGTAGTAATGTACAATTATTTTGAAAACGACCCATATAGTACAATATAATATATTTTACTAAGTACGAATACTGAAAAAAATTATTACCCTGAAACTCAAAATTATTACCCTGAATTTCGTAATAAACTCCAAAGTGGGGTTCATATCCCCGCGGCATGAGGCGCGACGGACCTTCGCTTACATTCCTATAACATAACCTAAGAGCCTTGTAAGTATATTAGTATTAGATCCCACCGCAGGATTAGTGCGTTCATAGTTTTTTTGATGAAACCAAAATTTATGTATATTTATAATTAGAAGAATATATTATATCGACTAGGTTGCCAGCAAGCATGTTTAATTAAATTTTTTCACACCGATTTTTTGGAAAAAATTTCCTTTCACTTATTATTTATAGTCTACATCACGGCAAATTACAGAGAAAAAGATTCTAAAAAGCCACGGTTGCCGTTTTTTAACTGGCCGCAACCCCTTCGCAGCCTGTTGCAAACAGGTATAATTTCAATCCATTTATACGTTACACGTTCATAACGCACATATTTTATGAATCATATATCAAAATTCAAATTAAAGCTATTTTTTTTTTCTTTTAATTATCATATATGGTTGCCTAGTTAAATCCAGCCGCAAATGAAGCTTGCTGGCTGTTAAAGATGATGAATATGCATTAAAAATGCTTGCGGCCAAATTTTGACTGGAAATCTAGTCGATATACATATGTTCTCCTAATTATAAATATACCTGGTTAGATAAAATTTTTGTTTCATAAAAAATACTATGAACGAAGTAATCCTGCAGTGGGATCTTAGACTACATGTTGCTCTACCTGAACTTATATTCACCGGCCACCGCGCAGTCATCATACCTCGACATTTCTAATTAATTACATATTTGTGAAAAGGGACAATAAACAAACTACCGAGAGTTTGTTCAATATGAATTGATATATCGCGGCCATAATCATATTTTAAACTTTAGTCTCACTTTGTAATTGGCAAACGAGCAATATTCATATTATTGTGTGTAGATAAATACATTTTCGTTAATAAATATGCAATACATATTTCAATTTTGAAGTTTAAACATTACAGGGCCTTTAGACAAACGTACCTAACGCCATGGAATAGAAACTGCTAACGCTAATTATTGACATAAGCTCATGACATTTTGGTAATGATTCGGTCACACTACCAACGATGACGACGACCACGACCAAAATTCCAATCTTGCCGAAATTTGTTCAAAATAAAAATGTTGTGTGGTTTTATGAAACCACGGTAAAAGTGAAACTGTTCGAACGATTCCGAACACTGCTTTGTGTAGCGCATGTCGCGTGTCGGTCGGCTGCCGAGTAGGTATACCTACTCGGCAGCCGCTATACACGCGACATGCGCTACACAGACCAAAAAGTTTGAGACGATGTAATAAAAGTTTCACTTTAAAAATATGTTGTGTGGTTTTATGAAACCACGGTAAAAGTGAAACTTAGGCACAAAATTATCGTATTTGTACGATAATTATCGTACGGTTCGACCGTCACGCGACATGCGCTACACAGACCAAAAAGTTTGAGACGATGTAATAAAAGTTTCACTTTAAAATATTAAAATTTCCCGTCATACTGGTACTCAGAAAGAAAAAAAATTGAGTACAGTTAATATAAAAATAGGTATTTTGCGATTTTCGCCGAGACAGTAAGTTAATCAAACAAATAATTACCTTTTACCAAAATTGTAGTTCATAAAATTATCTATAAAAACTTCAAATACATTTTTGTCTAGGAGCCACCGTTTCAACGAAAAATCTATTTTTTCATTCGTTGAGCTCAAAAAAAAATTCCAATCACCAGAACGACAGGAAATTTTTAATATTTTATTTTTAAGTGTGTTTTTCACAATTTTGTTAAATTGCGACAGGATGAAAATTTTGTTTGTGGTCGTCTTCGTCGTTGGTAGGGTGAACAAATCCTTAGCGAAATATCGTACACTTATGACAATTAGTATCGCTAGCGGATTCTATTCCATTGCGTTTTGACGTTTGGCTAAAGGCCCTGCCCCCCTAGTCAAGTGGCTTTCTGTTAGCGTAGCGTTCAATAGAATAGACTACGAATGTATGAGATTGACGTAAGCTGTTCATTCGTTTATCTACAGCTTACGTCAATCTCATACATTCGTAGTCTATTCTATTGAACGCTACGCTAACAGAAAGCCACTTGACTAGGGGGGCTGTACGGATAAAATTCTCGCGTCGCGCACGCCGCGGCCGTTCCACTAACCATCGGCGCTTTTTAAATTTTTCTTATTTATCATATTATATCATATTCCTTTTGCATCTTTGTGCATATGTATTCTACGAATTATAAATTAAAGATTCAGTAAAATACAAAGTAAAAATTATCAGTAAAGTACCGACTCAACCGAGAATGATTTGAATTTGTCCGACACGTGAAAGTACACGACAATTTCAATGAATTCAATTAATTGATTAAAGATCTCTAATAATCATTCGATCAGCCCAGTTCCCAGATCAATCAATGACTGTAGATAGTGACTGGTAGCATTTAGAAAACATAGGGTATATGTGCCAGTACCACGTAGAGCTATTACGCACTGTCGACCAGTCGCCGGCGACTCAGTCTCTCGGCGACCAAAACAGAGAAACTAGGGGCAGGAAACCAAGCCGAGCGACAGTATTATAAGTTACTACATGGTAATTGGTATGGAATAAAATCCACAATGTAACTCACCATAAAGTAAAGAGTAAACTGTAAAACACTAATGTGATGATTGTGTGACTTTCCAATGCATAATGAGCTCTGTGATTAACTGATATTTTGACTAAACTGATTATATCAAATTGTGTAAAATAAATTTAAAAAGTGCTAATAGGATTAATCCAATTAGCAAGTTATTATTAATTATTTTTATCTATCAATTTTTTATGATGATAAGTAAATAAAATATGTATATATATATATATTTCAATCAGTTGGAATCACCGGGGTTACAGGCGAGCAACATGAATTATGTATTCTATTAACAGTTTAATTCCATGAACAAGTACGACAGGGAAGTTTTATTTTCATCTTATCTCGTTGGGGAATTAGCATTTATAAGTAAATTCAATTCTTATGGATAATAAATATAAATTAATTGACATTTCAAATATTGTGTAGTGTAAGAATAAGGGCTGATTTTTCAATGCTTGGATTAAACTTATCCGTCTAATAAAGTATTACACTATCATATTAAAATATCACGTAAACTGTCAAATACGGGCAGAATTAGAATACGTTTTTAAAATGGTAGTTTTATACATTATTTGACGAATAAGTTTTAACCCTATCCCTTCCTATCCCCAACCCATCCTATCCTTAATCCCTCCCATCCTCGCCCCTTTCTCCCTAATTCCTTCCAAATCCCTTAATCCTTCCAATATCTCTCTGGTAGGCAACAATCATAACCTCTGTTATGGTCTATGGGCGACGCAACCTGCTTACCACCAGGCAGTGCGTCCGCTCGTTTGCCTCCCCATAACATAAAAAAAAAAATAATAACCAAGGATTGAAAAATCAGCCCTAAATGATGTATTCACCCTAAAATATTATTTTGTTATTGATGTTTATATATAAAAAAATGTTTTTTGAGTAACTATGCAGTGTATATTTGCATGTCAATGTAATTGGAGAATGTGCTTTATAATTTCAAAAAGTAAGACCTGGGGCCATATTGTGACCTCTTATTTCCAGACAGATTATGCTATGAACTGAACTGACTGGCAAATTCACATTATCGCAATAACCAGCCGTGGTGAATTATGGTCATTCACTCTCAAACCCATGTTGGATACCCAGAAATTAATAATAATTAATAGATTATCCAATCTTTTGTTCTATTTCTTTGGGGGAATCACCATCTAGTAGAAATTAACAGCAATATTTAAATTATTATGATTGACAATATTTTTTTTCTATCATCTATTAGTAGCACAATATCCAATATGTTTTTTTTTAATTATTGTCATTTTCCATAAAATAAATATCAATAAAATCATTACAAATTCAAATATTGATTTTATGTGCTAGTGCTCTATGCTTTTCTTTGTTAATTTCAAACAAGAGATTTTAATTTGTGTGATGCATTTAAAAATATTCAAAGACCATAGCTATCCTACTAATATTATAAATGCGAAAGTTTGTGAGGATGTATGTGTGTGTGTGTGTTTGTTACTCTTTCACGAAAATACTACTGAACCGAATACAATGAAATTTAGCACACATATAGAGGGTAACTTGGATAAACACATAGGATAGGTTTCATCCCGGAAATCCCACGGGAACGGTAACAATGCGGGCGGAAAGCTAGTAATATTATATTGATACACACAGTAATATAGTAAGTATACCTTATTAGAATGTAATTAAGAGTTTGAATGCTTTTCACACATCATAGTAAATCAAACTCCACAGCGAATATTGCTTGCTAGATGCTTGTTGGAGAGCTTAAGATTCGCGGCATCGCAAAATTTTGTCATTGAAACTATTCCAAAACAAATCCAGTTATAAGAGTTAAACCCGAATGTTATAGTGGCAATATTTTGATGCATAAAGCAAAAACAATAAATTCTTATGAAAATAATGTTATTTTACTCACCATAACGGCGTAATGTAGAGTCGACGCGAAAGGCCAGGAAGTCGGCGACGGCCAATACAGAATCAGAGTGGACTATGGACGTCGCAGGTCGTTTCCTCAACAGTGTCTAATTGTAATGGCTTTATAATACTTGGCACAACTCATAACGACCACTAATTTACAAAGCGCAGGATATTTCTTTTTATGAATATTTTTTTCCTTTAGCGATACAACCTTCCGCCCACCCCGTTTGTAAAGCACTAGATTTGACAAGTGACAACTGACATTTGACAGTTTACCTTCGCTCCTGACAGATGAAGTTTAATCTATGCATATTACTTTCCTCTATGATCTATGCTAATATCAAATGTCATTTCAATTTTATCACTTATTTGACAGCCCGCGTTGTCGCCTGTACAATACGACCAACGTAACTTGGCGGGCCTGAACATAGCCTCTACGAACTTTTGCGCATGTACACTCGTAAAAAAAAGTGTTATAGGCATTTATTTCTTTTAAACTGAAATTCGAATAAAAATTTCCTTATACAGAGACCAAGTACAAATAAAATAAATATCAAAACGCTATGAGACATAAAGCAATAAAAATAACCGAATGAATTCAGGATTCACTCAGCAACTCTTAAAAAAACTTTGTCAACATTTTTTACGCCTTCTTCTTTTTCTTTTTTAAAATACTGCGTTAAATCGAATATTATTTTTCTCGCCTGGCGATTTAAAACCATATTATGCTTTGGTGGCATCTTTGTTCCCGAATAATACAAAATTCCAAGTAGAATATTCCAAATTATCACTAAAACAAACTTAAACACGAACAAATTTAAACTTAACACTCAACAATATAATAATAACAAATAATAACGATCAACTCAACGAAAACTTTTGTAACCGCCTGTACTCAAGACAGAGATAGCGACACGAACACGACACCAATGTTAACGTGTGACTGAGATACATAATTGCGTACCGAGAATTGCCGAAAATGCACGAAGTTATACGACGTAAACAAAAAGGGATGTCCACTATGCGTGTCTGAGGATATTGATTAATCGATTTTTTTTTCAAATCGATTGAAATTGAATTGTGAAATATATTTATATTTAATTTTATAATAGGTTTCAAATATTCTCAATCAGTCCTTATTGTAGTGGTCGTTTATAAATAAATGATATTTAACTAAATCATGCCTTACAACCATGAAAATAAAATGTTATTAGTTTTTTTTTGCTATTAAACTCGAAATCTCTTTTACTAACGACAAAATTCAATAAGTTTGTAAAGCTATTTCGTTCAGTATCTCATATAAACAAAAATCAATAAATTTCAAATCGATAAAAATCGATTGCGATATTCGTTCGAATAAAGGGATGATTGTGTTTACATAGAGTCAATCCCTAGCCTAGATCTCCGCCCCGCGCACGCCGCCTCATGCCACCATTTCGTTCCTAAAAAACGTTCGTGCGCAGCCTTCTGCGCGAAGTTCAGGCCCGCCAAGTTACGTTGGCCGTAGTGTATCATGCCTGTATTTCGGTAGAAAGTAGGAAAACTTGTCTATTCACTATTGTATGTTCCTGTATTCGTATTGTAATTTCTGTGCTCCCCACAAATTCCCCACACCTAGGGTTGCCAATGCAACACCCTGGATGAGTTAAAATTTAACATTCACAACCTATTATAGAATTTAGACGTCTTCACAGAACGAATTGTTCTTAGCTGCTCGAGCTAAGAACAAGACGTATCAGTGAGACGGGAGAGACCAAAGAGTAAGAACGAATGAACGAAAGAACGAAAGAACCAAAGAACCAAAGACCCAAACAACCAAAGACCCAAACAACCAAACAACCAAACGAACCAAAAAACAACCCTATTATTAAATTCGGTGCTACACTGACCCTTCTATATATGGACTCGAGAAAAAACAATTATAGTGCGATACAGAAATACTATAAATAAATTACCGCCATCTATTATCACCTTACTCAAGCCTAACGATATTCTGTCGTGAACACTCTATTAAGCCATTTTTAGGACAGTACTATAGAAATGATGATTAAAATAAATTCTACATTAAATTAATTTTTATCTAGTTATGCGTATTCTTATGATTATCGATAGATATAATGAAAATGTTTATATTTAGAAACAAGGCCATCTAAGCGACGGATGAAAAACTGAATAAACGCAGCAGCACTCCAAAAGGCCGGGGTTCGAGCCCGGGTGGGCATGCTAATTATTTTTTTTTTAGTTTATCTGCGAGTTATCGACATCAGATGATATTATAATTTATATACCCTATTTAGATGTATTGTGTGGATTTGTAGTGTATTTTTTTTATCTTTTAGATACACTTAAGACATTAATATGTAAAAATTAATTATTATTATTGTTTATTCTTGTAAATTACTGCTTAGGGAGGATAGTAGTTATAAAAGGTAGGTACAGCTTATTTTTTTTTACATTTCTATATTATAATATAATACATTTAACTACATAATATAACATTTTTAAAACAGCATAATTTTATTTGTGTACGTGAAGTTTTTGTTGTTTTTACCCTAAATACTTCAAAGACGGTGTAAGACAGGGTGTCTTAAATAAAAATAAAAGTAAATAACAAAATAACTACATAAACTACATAATAATTATTGTTCAACCAAGTTTTATAATGCGGATTAGCGTTAAAATCTTATCTCGTATATTTTATTAACCGTATGTTCAATTTCATTGAATTTGGTATGTATAGATGCGCATCAATAAGAACTTTTATTTGAAACTAATATTGTGAAAATTTATCCATCCGCTGCGGAGTTATAGCGGAAAATCACTTCCAAAAGCGCTAAATCTCTCCCTCGAATAATTAATTAACCAGTAAATGAATATTATTGAATTTGATGTCCACGGATGCGCAATAGCGAGATCTATCGTTTGATAATAATTTCATGAGGATTTGCTTACCTGTTTAGGAGAAAACGAGGAAAATCACGTTGGGAGCCACCACCCATATCTATTGAACTGGGCTATGCACCCCATTCAATTTGGTGTCCAGGGATGCGGCCTAAAAAGACGTTTCATTTAATACCAAATTTGTAAAAATCCGCCCACCGGTTTAGGAGAAAACGGCGAAAAACGAAACGCAGCGCCCACCCACCCTCCCAGTCCACATCTCTTAGGCACATCAACTCGGTTTGCACAATTTTATACCTATTTTTTTTTAATTTTTTTTTGAATAGAAAAATGATAACTGAAGGAGAATATTTGAAAATTTTTTAATTTGGACTCTTACAAAAGGCAACAGGAATATTTTAAGTTCCTGTTTTTTTTTTTTTTTTTTTTTTTTTTTAAGTTGTTATAAAGAAACCTACCCAGGCCAGAAACCTAACCTAACTTTGACATTAACCTAACCTAAACTAACCTAACTTTGACAGTAACTTAACCAAAACTAACCTAACTTTGACTTTAACCTAACCTAAACTAACCTAACTTTGACATTAACCTAACATAAACTAACCTAACTTTGACATTAACCTAACCTAAACTAACCTAACTTTTGTAGAAAGCTAACCAAAACTAACCTAACTATTATAGAAACCTCACCAACACTAACCTAAGTTTTTCAGCAACCTCACCTACAGTAACCTAAAATTTTCAGCAACCTCACCTACAGTAACCTAAGTTTTTCAGCAACCTCACCTACACTAACCTAACTTCTATACAAACCTTTCCTAAACTAACCTAACTTTTGTAGAAACCTAATTTTTTTTGTTTTTTTTTTAAGTTGATAAGGGAAACTTACCCAGGAAAGAAACCTAACCAGGGCTGAAACCTAACCTAACTTTGACATTAACCTAACCTAAACTAACCTAACTTTGACAGTAACTTAACCAAACTAACCTAACTTTGACATTAACCTAACCTAAACTAACCTAACTTTGACATTAACCTAACATAAACTAACCTAACTTTGACATTAACTTAACCTAAATTAACCTAACTTTTGTAGAAACTTAACCAAAACTAACCTAACTATTATAAAAAACACACCAATACTAACCTAACTTTTCAGCAACCTAACCTAAACCAACCTAACTATTATAGTAACCTCACCTAAACTAACTTAACTTTTGTAGAAACCTAACCAAAATTAACCTAACTATTACAGAAAACTCACCAAAACTAACCTAACTTTATCAGCAACCTCACGTACATTAAATTAACTATAATGGAAACCTCACCAAAACTAACCTAACTATTATACAAACCTCAGCTACACTAACCTAACTTTTTCAGCAACCTAACCTACACTAACCTAACTTTTATAGAAACTTTTTCTGTAATAGTTAGGTTAACTTTTATAGAAACTTAACCTAACTATTACAGAAACCTCACCTAAACTAACCTAAGTTTTGTAGAAACTTCACCTAAACTAACCTATTACAGAAAAGTTAGGTTAAAATAACCTAACCTAACTTTTAGTTAGTTTGGTAGTTTTTCTTTAAAAGTAAGGTTAGGTTAGGTTAGGTTAGGTTAGGTTAGGTTAGGTTAGGTTAGGTTAGGTTAGGTTAGGTTAGGTTAGGTTAGGTTAGGTTAGGTTAGGTTAGGTTCCCGTGTGGAGTTTCTGGTCTCCCATCGGGCGCGTCCTCAGGTGGCGGATAGGGGAAGGCCTCCCAGATATGGGGGGTACCGGTGGTCTTGCCGGCGCGGACCAAAATCAGCGTGGAGGAACTCGAGGGCTACCACGTCCTCGTTGCAATCTCTGCTTTGCAGAGAAATTGCTGGGTTTGTTTTCGAACAGTGCTGCTTTTGCGGCGAGGTATGGCGACCAGTGGTTGCGGACGATTTAGTCCTACTGGACGACGGGCTGCTTTGCAGCGATGGATGGCGGTTGTATCAATCGCGGCGCGGCGGGCTGGGCGGCAGGCTTTTCTGTCGCCTGGTTAGAGGCTTCGGCCTCCCGTCGGGCAACCTGTTATCCGTCGTAGTGTTGTTGTCACGTCTAGCAGCTACGACGGACCAGGAGGCTTGCCTTAATCGGCTGGCCTGAGAGGAAGGACACCTCATCAAAAACCCTCAAATCCGCGTTGTAGTCCAGCGGCGTGGATTTCCTGTCCTTCCTGGACAGTTTGGCTCGGGAGAGCGTGAGCTTTTAGCTGTGTACACCCATGGATACCGCCCGACCTCCATGGTGTAAAAGGGTTATCCGGGTGCAGGGGGCACCGCCCGGATGGACGTTTTATATCCCCCATACTCGTGGGAACAAAAATGTCCTTTAACTCTGAACCGATCAACGACGACTTTAGCAAACACACAATTATGGACACTGAAAACTTCTATGACCTCGAAGACACTGACGGAAGTATGTCTCCGGCGCGTGTCGAGACAAGGCGGGGCAGGGCTGTGCTGCGTTCAAGCTCCAGCTCTGTCAACAGCATCATAGAAACGGATGGAAAAGACAGGCTGTGGCGGAAGCGGACGCTGGACACCAGCTGTTCTGGTTCCGACACAGAGGATGGCACAGGGGTTTTTACATCCCCATTTATTAAGACCACCTCAAAAAGAGGGAAGGGCCGCCCATCGGGTTCAAGCGCCACTCGGCGCGAGGCCACATTCGATATGACGAGGTTGCGTAAGAGGGAGTTGGAGGCGCAGGCCGAGAAGGAGGTTGCTGAGTGCGCCGAGCGCATTGAAGTGGCGCAAGCTAGCGCTCCTCTCCCTCCCATTCCAGCAAAGACAAACACGTCGGAGGCTCTCAGTCGCCGCATTGCCGATGACCTGGCTGCAATCGTGAAGGTGATGACCAAGTCATCAAATCTCAAGGGCACTTTCAAAAAGGCCTTGAAATTGGCCCACGATGACATTGAGCAGTCAGTAGCTCTATTAGAGAAACACACTGTCTCTGAGGAGACGAGATTGCTGCAGGCAGCCAATTCCCGCCTACAGGCGGAGCTCGACTCCCTGAAAAGGGAACTCCAAGAGGTGAAGGCCTCTCAGGGCTCGTCGCTGCCTGCTCAGCCCCAAGATTCGGATATCTTGCGCCAGGTCGGAGCAATGATTAACGCGAGATTTGAGGCTCTAGAGGAGCGTCTGCTGCCGGAAAAGCGCATAAGACCTCCACTGGCGGCAGATAGCAGGAAAGCGGCAAAGGCGGCTGAACAAGCGATGGCTGATGACCTCGCACCGCCCCCTCCATCAAAGGCGAGGACATATGCAGGTGTTGCGGCTTCATCGCAACCCGGTAGATCGGTGTCTGGGCCCGCAATTAAGAAAACCGCGAAGCAGACGGCGGTCCCAGCTTTGGAGATCGAGGCAACCTCGAAGAAGAGGAAAAAGAAATTGGCGAAGGGGAAGGAAAGGGTCCCCGTGCAGCCTGATCCGGCGGGTTCAAAGCCCCCCAGAAAAGATACGCTGGCCACGTCATCCGGCCTCCCGCAGCAGCCGTCAAAGGTCGGAGAGTGGACTGTGGTCGGAAAGCGAGGAAAAGAAAATAAGGGGAAAGGGAAGAAGCCTGCGGCTAAGTCCCGCAAGAAGAAGTCGCGAAAGCTCCACGCTCCGAATTCCTCGGCTGTCGTCCTTACCCTGCAGCCGAGTGCGAAGGAGCGTGGCGTAACCTACGCCGGTGTTTTAACGGAGGCGCGGCGTGGAATAGACCTCGCCGAAATTGGCATCAGTGCAATGCGTTTTAAGCGCGCTGTCACTGGTGCCAGGATACTAGAGATCCCCGGTGCTACCAGCACCAAGGAAGCGGACTCCCTTGCCGCCAAATTGCGGGAGGTCCTCGGTGAGGATAACGTTAAGGTGTCCAGGCCGGTCAAGTGCGCAGACCTGCGAATCACTGGCCTGGATGACTCGGCCACAGTCGAGGACATTGCGGCTGCGGTATCGCGCGCAGGGGAGTGTACCGCGGAGCATGTGAAGTGTGGTGGCCTGCGCACGGGCCCCCGAGGTGCTGTATCAGCCTGGGTTAGTTGCCCGGTGACTGCGGCGAAGAAGCTGGCGCAGGCGGGGCGCGTAATGGTTGGGTGGGCTTCGGCGAAAGTCTCTCTCACCGAGCAGAAGCCCCTGCGCTGTTACCGCTGCCTGGAGGTGGGCCATGTCAGCGCCACGTGCTCCTCGCCGACGGACAGGAGTGCCACTTGCTTCCGCTGCAGTGAAACAGGCCATAAAGCTGGTGGATGCGATGCCGCCTCCGCTCGCTGTGCCCTATGCACGGAGGCAAAGCTACCGGCAGAGCATCGGCTTGGAAGCGCAGCCTGTAAGGCCCCGAAGCCTAAAAGAGGTGGAATGCGGAAGCAAGATGGCGCTCCAACGCCATCACGCTCTGCTCCGGTGCCTGATGAGGTACCGCAAACGGAGGCAGCCATGGAAACGCAGTAATGGCCCCACTGCGTTTTCTACAGGCCAACATCAACCACTGTGCCAGGGCCCAGGACCTTTTACATCAGAGTCTGGCAGAGTGGGAGATTGACGTGGCGGTAGTGTCTGAGCCATACAATCTGCCCCCCCGGGATAACTGGGTGGGCGATCTGGATGGCTTGGTGGCGCTGGTTGCTCAAGGCGACACACAGCTTGAGCAAATCATAAGGCGACGGGGATGCGTCTCGGCGGTTGTCAATGGCTTCACCGTTGTGGGGGCGTACTTCTCGCCGAACCGCTGCCTCGCCGATTTCGAGCAGTTCTTGGTTGAGCTGAGGGATCTGCTAGACTTCGCACAACCTCAATCTGTACTTCTGGCCGGGGACCTGAACGCCAAGTCGGTGTCTTGGGGCTGCGTGGCAAGTGATATACGTGGCTCGACACTCGCTGACTGGGCAGTTACGTCGGGACTGACGGTTGTTAACCGTGGAGCAGAATTAACGTGTGTTCGGCAGAGGGGTGGATCCATTGTGGATGTCACGTTTGCGAGCCCCCCTCTCGCTCGTCGTATACAAGACTGGAGGGTTCTTTTGGACGTGGAGACGCTCTCGGATCACCGTTATATCCGGTTTAGCGTCTCCACGCCCTCGACGGCTCCCAGTCAATTCCCCCCTGGCGATTGTCGTCCACGCTGGGCACTTGGTAGCCTCGATAGGGAGCTCCTCATTGAGGCTGCCTTAGTGCAGGCTTGGCTCCCGTCGCAGCAGAATGGCGGCGAAAACGTAGAGGAGGAGGCCACTTGGCTTGCCGAAGCTATGTCTCAGGTGTGCGACGCGAGCATGCGGAGGGTGCGGTCGGTTCCACGTAGGCGCCAAATGTACTGGTGGTCCGCCGATGTTGCCCAGCTGCGTGCTTCATGCGTGGCTGCGAGGCGGGCGTACACCAGGCACAGGCGCCGTAGGCGGCGTGACGAAGAGGAGGAAGCGCGGTTATACGCCGTCTATAGGGACTGCATTGTGTCTCTGCAGCACGCCATCAGCAGCGCTAAGACCCGTGCATGGGAAGAGATGCTCGAGAGTTTGAACCGCGAACCTTGGGGTCGGCCGTATAAGAGGGTGAGGCAAAAGCTTCGCCCTTGGGCCCCGCCCTTGTCTCAAAGTCTCGAGCCACGATTTCTGGAGCAAGTGGTGACGTCCTTGTTTCCAAGTCGGGGAAGACATTCTCCCCCACCGATGGCACCCACGATGACTGCGCAGGAGGAGCTCAACAACGAAAATGTCCCTCCAGTCACTCGCAACGAGCTCGCTGTGGCAGTAGAGCGCCTTAAGGCGAAGAATGCCGCCCCCGGCCCTGACGGTGTTCCCGGGCGGGCCTGGGTGCTGGCGCTAGAATCTCTTGGACCCAGGGTGGAACAGCTGTTCACAAAATGCCTCCAACAGGGCCAATTTCCCCGTAGGTGGAAAACCGGGAACTTGGTCCTGTTGCAGAAGGAGGGACGCCCGCGCGACTCGCCCTCGGCTTATAGGCCGATCGTGCTGCTCGATGAGGTGAGCAAGCTCTTTGAGCGCGTCTTCGCAGCTCGCCTCATCGACCATCTGGAGGGAGTGGGGCCGGACCTAAGCGAGAACCAATTTGGATTTCGCCGGGGAAGGTCCACTATCGATGCGATTGCTGAATTGCGGAACCTCGCTGATCATGCAGATAATGAAGGCGGAGTGCTTTTGGCGGTGTCCCTTGACATCGCCAACGCATTCAACACTCTGCCGTGGAGTTGCGTGATCGAAGCGCTCCGCTATCACAACGTGCCCGGGTATATGGTGCGCTTGTTGCAGTCCTACTTATCGGAGAGGGCTGTGGCGTACCCCGCGCGTAGTGGGTGGCTAGAAAAGGAAGTGACGTGCGGTGTTCCACAGGGCTCGGTTCTTGGGCCCCTTCTGTGGAACATCGGCTACGACTGGGTCCTGCGTGCCACTTATCTACCGGGTGTCAGCGTGCTTTGCTACGCGGATGACACCCTGGTAACTGCACGCGGGGCCTCGTACAGGGAGGCAGCCCTCATTGCGACCGCTGGTGTGGCGGATGTTGTGCGCCGAATCAAACGACTTGGCTTAGAGGTCGCTCTGAACAAGTCAGAGGCAATTTTGTTTCGCGGCCGTCGAAGGGCGCAGGCTGCTGGTTCAGCTATCCAGGTGGGTGGCACGTCCATCGGCGTCGGTTCCACTTTGCGCTACCTGGGCATCGTGCTGGACAGCCGGTGGACATTTGTGGAGCACTTTCGTCGCCTCGCCCCCCGTCTTGTTGGGGTGGCCGGGGCACTTGGAAGTCTGCTCCCGAATCTAAGAGGGGCTGGGGGTGCGTGTCGTCGTCTATACACCGGCGTCATTCGCTCCATGGCCCTCTATGGTGCGCCCATTTGGGCCGACTCTTTGAGCGTCCGTACCAGACCATACTTGCGTAGACCGCAGCGGGTCATGGCGCTCAGAGTCGTGAGGGCATATCGCACAGTGTCCTTCGAGGCCGCGTGTGTCATGGCTGGGACGCCCCCGTGGGACCTGGATGCCGAGATGCTGGCGGACGTTTATCGCCGCGTCACGGCGTCCAGATCGCATGGAATTAATCCATATCTGGAGCAAGTCCAGCAATGGAGGGCTGATGCTCTCGAGCGGCGGTTCAGGGAGTGGGAACGCCGGCTCGAGAGGCCCAGCGCAGGAGCAAGGACGGTCGAAGCTATTCGACCGGTCCTACGCGAGTGGTGCGACAGGCGGCATGGGGCAATTACCTTCCGCCTGACACAGGTGCTGTCCGGACACGGCTGTTTCGGGTGGTACTTGTGCAAAGTCGCCAGGCGGGAGCCGCAAATGGCTTGCCATTGGTGTGACAGTCCGGAGGACACGGCAGACCACACTCTCGCCGTGTGCCCCGCGTGGTCCGAGCCCCGTGCTCACCTAGTCGCAGTCGTCGGCCCTGATCTCTCCCTGCCTTCCATAGCTCGCGCAATGGTTGGCAGCGACAGAACGTGGCGCGCGGCTATCACATTCTGTGAAGATGTGATGTCGCAGAAGGAGGAAGCAGAGCGGGTCCGCGAGGGAGATCCCAACGCGGATCCTATTCGGCGGCGACGTCTTATTGGGCGCAGTCGCCGAGTCGCGACCGCTGTACACGGTCGCGACTTGCTTCCCTAATGTTGGGTGCCGGACGGTGGAACGGGGACATAATCCATCGTCCGGTGCGGTGAGGCGGCGTGAGACGTGTTCCGTTCACGCCGCCCCCCAGGAAGGAGGAACTGGCGAACACTAGCCAGGTCTAAATCGCGATGGGCCTATATAAAAAATAGGCTGCCGCTGACAGGGTTACGGAAGCGGTTACACCAAATACCCGCGACCCTGCCAATATAGCGGAGCGACGGAACACAGTGGAGTTTAGTCGGTAGTCGCCGCATTCTGCGGTGTGAGTCCGACATAACCCAGGGCCCTTTCCCCGAAAAAAAAAAAAAAAAAAAAAAAAAAAAAAAAAAAAAAAAAAAGGTTAGGTTAGGTTAGGTTAGGTTAGGTTAGGTTAGGTTAGGTTAGGTTAGGTTAGGTTAGGTTAGGTTAGGTTAGGTTAGGTTAGGTTAGGTTAGGTTAGGTTAGGTTAGGTTAGGTTAGGTTAGGTTAGGTTAGGTTAGGTTAGGTTAGGTTAGGTTAGGTTAGGTTAGGTTAGGTTAGGTTAGGTTAGGTTAGGTTAGGTTAGGTTAGGTTAGGTTAGGTTAGGTTAGGTTAGGTTAGGTTAGGTTAGGTTAGGTTAGGTTAGGTTAGGTTAGGTTAGGTTAGGTTAGGTTAGGTTAGGTTAGGTTAGGTTAGGTTAGGTTAGGTTAGGTTAGGTTAGGTTAGGTTAGGTTAGGTTAGGTTAGGTTAGGTTAGGTTAGGTTAGGTTAGGTTAGGTTAGGTTAGGTTAGGTTAGGTTAGGTTAGGTTAGGTTAGGTTAGGTTAGGTTAGGTTAGGTTAGGTTAGGTTAGGTTAGGTTAGGTTAGGTTAGGTTAGGTTAGGTTAGGTTAGGTTAGGTTAGGTTAGGTTAGGTTAGGTTAGGTTAGGTTAGGTTAGGTTAGGTTAGGTTAGGTTAGGTTAGGTTAGGTTAGGTTAGGTTAGGTTAGGTTAGGTTAGGTTAGGTTAGGTTAGGTTAGGTTAGGTTAGGTTAGGTTAGGTTAGGTTAGGTTAGGTTAGGTTAGGTTAGGTTAGGTTAGGTTAGGTTAGGTTAGGTTAGGTTAGGTTAGGTTAGGTTAGGTTAGGTTAGGTTAGGTTAGGTTAGGTTAGGTTAGGTTAGGTTAGGTTAGGTTAGGTTAGGTTAGGTTAGGTTAGGTTAGGTTAGGTTAGGTTAGGTTAGGTTAGGTTAGGTTAGGTTAGGTTAGGTTAGGTTAGGTTAGGTTAGGTTAGGTTAGGTTAGGTTAGGTTAGGTTAGGTTAGGTTAGGTTAGGTTAGGTTAGGTTAGGTTAGGTTAGGTTAGGTTAGGTTAGGTTAGGTTAGGTTAGGTTAGGTTAGGTTAGGTTAGGTTAGGTTAGGTTAGGTTAGGTTAGGTTAGGTTAGGTTAGGTTAGGTTAGGTTAGGTTAGGTTAGGTTAGGTTAGGTTAGGTTAGGTTAGGTTAGGTTAGGTTAGGTTAGGTTAGGTTAGGTTAGGTTAGGTTAGGTTAGGTTAGGTTAGGTTAGGTTAGGTTAGGTTAGGTTAGGTTAGGTTAGGTTAGGTTAGGTTAGGTTAGGTTAGGTTAGGTTAGGTTAGGTTAGGTTAGGTTAGGTTAGGTTAGGTTAGGTTAGGTTAGGTTAGGTTAGGTTAGGTTAGGTTAGGTTAGGTTAGGTTAGGTTAGGTTAGGTTAGGTTAGGTTAGGTTAGGTTAGGTTAGGTTAGGTTAGGTTAGGTTAGGTTAGGTTAGGTTAGGTTAGGTTAGGTTAGGTTAGGTTAGGTTAGGTTAGGTTAGGTTAGGTTAGGTTAGGTTAGGTTAGGTTAGGTTAGGTTAGGTTAGGTTAGGTTAGGTTAGGTTAGGTTAGGTTAGGTTAGGTTAGGTTAGGTTAGGTTAGGTTAGGTTAGGTTAGGT